>NC_092206.1:50332755-50368626 GCF_043381705.1 Parasteatoda tepidariorum
GCGTTCTCCAGAGGTGGTATCCACTCTTTCAGGACCACCACAATGGGTGAGATACCGTTGGTCATGTTAATTTGGACGTCTAGTTTCTGCCACACTAGATGGCAGCACCGAGACTCTATTTGGATGCTAAAGTGCACTAGGAATTTAATTTTGCCGGAAATGCCAAGAGCCAATAAGGCACTCCAGGGATCTTTTACATGCCGCATACTTTTAGGCAATATAGGTATATACTAATTTCTTTCTATATATTCTAATACGAAGAATATATTCTATAATAAGAATATAGGTATATTCTAATACTTTCTAGTGTTAAATTTACTTTTCCGTTTTGTATTTTTTTATTAAATTTGTGATAATAAGAATTATAATTTTGAAAATCTGAATATCTAGAAAAGCGTTACCCTAGAAACGGAAATGAATGGTTGAAATGTCATATGTTTTTGTTTTATTAGCCAGAATTATGTTTTTTTTCCTGAAATGTCATTACCGTACAATACGGTAATTTTATTACAATTTTCTCTCCATCTGAATACATGTTTCGTTTAAAGAATACACTTCTATTGTTATGATAAAATAAAGGTGTAGGATGTTAAAATATTTGAAGAATATAATTCCTGTTCAAGTTGTTCTGACAATCCTCCCTCGGTTCAATCCGATCCTTCACCTAACATCACCTGTTTCACGCTTTGAAGTAAATTATTCTTCATATTGTCGATTTATTGTAGTCAAGTTTTTTAGCAATCAGTGTCGAATATTCCTAAAATAAATACTTCGATTTTTTCCTTTGAGTCAATTGAAGATGTGGAGCCAGCTTTTAAATGCTTAACGAACAAGACAAATGACTGTTTTTAATTTTAGTTAGCAGTTCAGTTTTTACAGAAATTGGACGACTTAGTATTTCAGAAGCATTCAACAATGAGATCGTGGGTAGATCTCATTTCTCAATTTTCATAAACCATGCTAATTTTATTGGCTTTAAATAACGCTTAAACATTGAAAAATATTAATTTTTCTTGGTGATGCAATTTTCTGTCCACCACTGCAGAAATTCAAACGTAAGCACGCATAAAAACATTTAAATTTTTTAAGTAGTATATACTTGAACTGCTACAAATTGTTTTCATGTATTCAGATTGCGATTTAACTGGTTTTATATTTCTTTTTTCATATTTAACTTTTTATTTTCGTTTTTCGAATTGAGTTTTGGATATGATAATATTTTATCCAGCTTAGATTTTGAAAACTTCTACTGTGAATGAAAAGTCGAGTAAATAAATACTAGAAAATACAAAAAAAAAGTTTTTTATTCAAGCATGCAAAATGAGCTTTATATTTTCAATGTTATATTTTAGAAAAAAGAGACATTTTTGACTAAAACGATGTTTTCATATAAGATGCATTCATTCAAAATCCATACGTTTTACTTGAATAAGATGAAAACTCCAACGCTGACAAAATTTGTTCAAGTAGAAAGGTTAATACAAATGCATACAATTTTGACTAAATGCAACAAATAGCCCATGACCAGGACTAATAATATAATAACGTTTTGTAGCATTCAATTTCCATTTAATAGCATAACTCCAAATTTTTATAGAAATTTTTAAAAAAAGTGTAGTCGTTCACGCTCTAAAAAAATCGGATCAAATTTCGATGAAAAGTACCGAGAGCCTGAGCGCTTGTATTTTTTATAGTAAAATCCATTTTTACCGAAGCTGCTTATGGAACAAAAAATTGATATACTGTAATTTGTACAGTAATACCGTCAGATGAGGTGACTTTGGGCAACGAGGGGTGACTTTGTGCAAACCGTAATTTTTTAAATTTTTGCGTCGTGCCATCTAGGGGTATTTTTTTAAGGCTCGGTATCAACTGATTTGTGTTGTCAACACAACGAACTAATGGTTTACCAAGAACTGGCAATGTAAATATCATCGTTCTTGGAAAATTGTAAGCTCAAGTTACAAACAGTTTCAAATTTTCAACGTCGCAAAATCGGAGGCTGGAAAGTCTGCTAGGTTGAAGAAGTTCTAGTTATCCTGGCCAGGAAGGAAGGTTATACTTTAAAAGTCTTATCAATTAAGCTAACAAATCATGCATAATTTTTTGTTTTCAATTATTATAATGTTAATTATTTAATAATTAATGAAAAAGTAACCCTGGGGTGACTTTGGGTAATTTCTTTCAGAGAAAAATATACCAAGGACTTATAAAAGAATGCTTGGAGCAGGAAATTATTGTGATTACTACACCAAAGAAGCGTTAAAAAAATGTTTGGCAGAAGTAAAAAATGGTTTATCCGTTTCGAGAGCGTCAAAAAAGTTCGGAATTCACCGAAACACGATTTGGAACAAAATTCATGCGAAGTATTCGAAATCTCACGGTTAATATTATTTTTGATTTTCATATTGTTATTTTTTATTTCAATTTCCATATGATAATTGTTTAAGACATTTAATAAGAGACTGTTAATAAGAGAAAATCATTCCGAGTTGCAGAGTTGGAGGCAATTTGGGGGCGTTAAATGTGGGAATTCATTTAACTGTTCATTCATGTCAATTCATATCAAATGTTTAATTGTACCTGAAAATCATGAAAAATGTTACCTAAGATTTAGTTAATAGGAAAAAATCCAAAAATGTTAAGAAATCTAAAAATTAAAGTTTTTATGTTCATCTTAAGTAGATTTGTTGTTACATAGTACATATTCATATGTAATATACTTGTATTGTACGTTAACAATGTTAAATATTGTTTATTAAACCATTTTAAGTCAAAGTGAATGAAAATAACTGAACTAAGTTATTATTTTATTGCATTGTACAAAGTCACCCCATTCCGGGGTGATTGCGTGCATTCGACTAATTGATTGTTTACAAATAATAAACATTTCAAATCAGTTCTTAACTACGTTCAATTACTTCCTAGATGGCTAACAACAAATTTTAAATTAGATGTTGTACAATTCAGCATATTTTAACCATTTTTTTATTAGGTCAAAGTTGGAACTGAAAATTTCTGCACAAAGTCACCCCATCTGACGGTACCGAAAAATTACTGAATCACTATAATTAAAGGAATATTACTGTCAAAATTACAGTATAATATTTTACTTTAAAAATGTATTTTACAGATGATGCATCCAAAGTGCCGGTATTTTAAACCGTAAATTAATCTGGAATTTTTTACAGTGCAATCCTTAATAAAATGATTCTCTTTTTTACTGCTTCCCCGTTTCTCTCTATCGCACATTCATAACTGGCGATGTGAGGAGTCTCTTCTGATTATTTTCTTCATTTATTCATTGGTTAAAGAATATTAATCAGCTTCCACATCAGCGCAGTATTGATAAAAAAATTAAATGATGCCAGATAAATTCCATATTTCCTTTCTCCTGATGCCATACTAGTACAAAAACTTCTTTAGTAGTGCATCCTTGGCTTAATATAGATTTTAAACAGTGACTAAACAGCAACAACATTAATTTAAAGGCATAACTAAACACGTGTCCAAAAAATTTCTTTTGTATTTTAAAAGGGGAGTTTTAAAATCAAGAATTACTAAATTAATTGTTATTCAAAGCAAAAGTTACGAAAGTAAAGTTTCATACGCATTAAAATCCTATCATTTTGTTATGAAAAATAATTACTAAGTTATATACCAACTTTATACAGAAGAAAAAATTAAATATCTCATTATCTTTACCATAATAGCGTGTCATTTGTTCAAATGTAACGAACATTGAAAGTCAAAAAGGGTCATTCAACTCTAATTAACTACAAATACTCCTTTCACTTTTAAATAAATAAAAACATGTTTTACTGCAACCTTTTTAAGGGAAAGCCTTATCCGCTCTTGATTTATTCTCCGACTGGAACCCGCAGCGACATTTTATTTTTAAA
Source organism: Parasteatoda tepidariorum (assembly GCF_043381705.1). NCBI lineage: Eukaryota > Metazoa > Arthropoda > Arachnida > Araneae > Theridiidae > Parasteatoda > Parasteatoda tepidariorum. Next base: position 50,336,658 of record NC_092206.1, read on the forward strand.
AAAATTTGAAATAAACAAAATTAGCCTTCCTTTCATTTTTGAGTGGCATTTAATGCCGAAATTTGCTTACAGAAGTGATTTAGATTTGATATTTTCTTCTAGAAAGAATATCAAAACATGTTTGCGGTATAAGCTCGGTCAAGGAGAGAAGCATCAAAATCTAACCAGCTTTCAATTTTAGAGGGCACTTTTGATTGATGGAACAAAACATGAATGTTTAGTTCATTTGTTTGACTATTACATGCTTAAATGTTTCATTATAAGAAAGTAGCATGATCATCAAATTTAGCGATGTCTTAAATGCAATAGATTTTATTTTATTCTCATCTGTTTTATAGACAAATAGATCTATGAAAAGAAAATATCATAAGTGGTAAAAATTAGATTATTGGGCTGAAAATTATGTAATTCTTCAATGCAATAGATTTCCATATTAAATTCTTTATAGACCAAGAAATCTATCAACGGTGCAGAAAAATAATATAATGAGTGGTAAAAATAATAATTGAAATGATAATTATAGGAAATTCGCATGACCATTCAGTGGGGTAGATTCCTAAGTGTGATGAATTTTTATATGAAACTAGACATGTCTGTTTTTTCTTTTTTTTCGTTAGTAAACAGGTCCAATTAAAAATGCAAAAAATATTATAACAAAACATAAAATAATATTATATTCGAATTAATATAAAACACTAGAGTGAGTTTAGTGGTAGATTTGTATGTCAAACTCTGTTGATGGATAAAAGATTGACCATTTGACGTACTTTTTACTACAAAAAAAGTAAATTTAAAGTTTGCTTATTTTCGAATATTCCAGTTAAGGCAGATGAATTGGTGCTCTAGCTAACTTTTCTGCAATTTTCTTTCTTCCTTTCACGTTTATTTCCATCTTTGTCACAGGGCATAGGACTATTAGATTTAGTTTCTGAAACATGAACAGGGTTTCCACGGTACTTGAAAAATCTTGAAAGTCCTTGAATTTCGTTGAAAAAAATCAGGGCCCTGAAAAGTCCTTGAATTCTGCCATAGGGTGCTTGAAAAGTATTTGATTTTTTAGGAATTAAATTAATACCAATCATCCTTACAAAAAAGTAGTAAAAATAATAAATAAATTCAGAGGAAAATTATAGAAATTCTTATAAATGCAAATTTTAATTATTGATGTGAAAAGGGGTTAAAGAAGATGCAAAACTTTTCTCTCTTGAATTTTTCACACCAGATTATTGTTCATCTCTCTGATGTTTCACAGCTGTAATTTCCAGCAAGTTTTAGATTTTGCAGTCATAGTTTTTGAATGATTTATAATGTTTAATCGAATTAGAAATATGTTCAATATGCTAACTTTATTATTATGGCAGATTAATATTGTTATCCTATTTGTTCTTTTAACTTATGTACAAATGATAATTAATTTTTTATCATAATCAAATTTTTGCATAAAGTTTTTACTGCTAATAAATAAAATTTAGTTCTGCAGCTTTCATTGATTATGAATAAGCATTGTGATTCACATTAAACTTATTCCTGATTTTCAGATCAGAATTCATATAAAATGTTCTATGAATTGCAATTTAAATGAAAGCGATTAATGAATCACATGTTTAATATTACTTTAAAGTGATTTTCAAATTACTCATCTGGATTCGCATTAAGGTATTTTATAAATATCACATCATGATTCACATAAAAGTGATATATCAATCACACATTATGATTTCAATTAAAGTTATATCTGTATCATATAACGTGATACATATTTAAGTAATTTCAGAATCATGCCTTACAATTCTCATTCTAGTAGTTTACAAATCACGCAATGCGATTCTCAAAAGAGAGATTTAAGAATTACTATTCACAATTTTCGTCAAAATTATTTAAGAATCATACATAGCTGTTCTATATTAAGCACTTTTCGAATCACAAATTGCAATTTGCATCATAATGATCACCATTCACATGAAAACTATTAGCTAATCACGCAACAGAATTCACATCAAAATGATTTATGTATGACACAGTGTGATTAACGACTTGTTAGTTCGTGCGTTTTGTATCATTTGCTATTAACATTGTTCCGATTTAAGAAACAAACACCGCAATTCTATCTCAATTTACAAATCACATATTGTGATACGTGATTTGCGCAATCTTCGAGACTTACTTCCCCTTTCTTATAAATTTGATTTGAATATAGTGTATCTAGATTCGTATAAATGTGATTTAATGAAAATTACGCATATTCACAAAATTTTAAAAATAACGCTTCGCATTTTATGGATCTATTTTAAAGAAAATAAACCTTGGTAAGTCTTAGTTATCTGTAAAATATTGTTCTACATTAGATTTTATTATGTTCAAAATACATTATTGGTATTCTTAAGTAACAAAATAGATAATTTGTTATTAAAATTGAAACAGATATGTTAAATGAATATATTTTGATATTTTATCTGATTATATAAATTTCCGGTAACCTAAAATTTGATCTAACATATTAAAAAAAAGTATATTTTAATAACCGTGCAATTACACAAACTTTGTCAATTATTTACTATGCTTGTTTAACATAATATGCACTATTCATTCCTTGATTTTCATTAATTCTAATTCACTTAATTAAATTTTTCATGAAAAGCTTCACTAATGGTAGTTTTTAAATGTTGGCTAGTATCCTATGTCAATAATTTTTTTTTTAAATTTTTTATTTTATTTGACAATTTGAATTTTTCAAAGTGACTTGAAACTGCAATGTAACTATCAACCATTTGAATTATTAGCTGATAAATTTAATAAATAATTCTTTTTTTGTTGTCAAATAAGCATTGTGCTTTAAAAATATACAATTTCTGCTTCTACGTAATTGTAAAATCTGGTTGATATGTAATTTAGCATCTAACTGTAAGACCGAATAGGTACTTGAAAAATTTAATTTTAGGACCTTGAAAGTCATTGAAAAGTCATTTAATTTTTTTAAAAATTTGAGTGGGAACCCTGAATAAACAAAAGAAGTAGACTATTTATTTATTCATTTTTTTCAACAGAATCCTATTTTTACTTCTGCATAGCTTAAGAGTGCTTATTCTCTAGAATTGTTTAGAATTTAAAAAGGAGCTTTCTCGAGCTTTAATGTATGTCAAACTTTAATGAGGTTGTAAGAATTTTATGAATTAACAATGAGGTAATAGGGTCAAGAACAAATAAAATGTTTTCTAGTAGAAAACAATTTGGAAATTTTGCTGAATATACTAGAAAATTGTAACCTCAGAAAATGCATGGAATTTTTTCAAGGACACTCTTTTGAGCAAGCGATACTTCTAATTATGAAATTAATTATTTTTATTTTGCGAGAACCAAAATTATCGTAATTGTTCAGTTCTTAGATAAACATATTCAGGAACTGCACAAGTTGCATTTGGTTTTGATTGTTAGAATATTAACAAGTAAGAAAAGTAAAAAAAAAAATTGACAAAAAGATGTTTTTATAAATTATTTTCCTCACTCACGCTTCAAAAATAGTAGAACTATTTTAAGCAGGATGTAAGCAAAATAAGAGGAATCGGAACCACGGTGCCTCAGGGGAAAAATCATTCGCCTCCCTTTAGGCGTCCCAGATTCGAATCCCAGCAGTGGCTGGTTGATACGAATTCAGTTTTAGGCTTGTATATAACACAGCGCTGATGTAAAATATCCTCAAAGATCGACAGATCGTGTTTTAAAATCTCCTTGCCATCGGGCTAACCGTTGGAGGTTTTTGGGTTTTCCCCTCGGTGTAACGCAAATGCGAGCTAGTTCCGATGAAAAATTCCTATGCTTAAAGCAGGAGTTCCCTTGTCTTCTGGACTGTGATCAAAATTACAAGCCTATAGAGTGAAACATTGATAGTCGTAAACTCTAATTTGGGTTGGCTGTACAACGCCGGTTATAAAATAAAATAGAAATAGAATAATCTCTAAAAAATTACAAGATAAAAGTTTGTGTTTTTGTTACTTAGATAAGAGCAATCACTTAGTTTATAAAATGACTTAAACTATTTTTTATTTCATTTTTCCCTTTCTTAGCAAGCACGCTCCTCGCGAATTTAGAGATCACTCAAGGCGAATTTAGCGATCTCTAAATTGATCTAATGCATGAGTTTATTTAAGCTATTTAAGTTTTATAGTATTTATGTTTTTTAATGCTATTTAGTTCGCTATTATNTTCCAAGCCCAGAAATATAAATAGCAACCCTCGTATTTAAGCTATTTAAGTTTTATAGTATTTATGTTTTTTAATGCTATTTAGTTCGTTATTATAAGGAGAATATTAATAAAGTTGCCAAAAAGTTTATAAAACATCAATTCGAACATATTTCAAAAATGTTTATTAAAAGCTAAACATTTATCTTCCTTTTAAATGATACCAAAACTGATTTGGATGTATATATTTTCATATTTTTTAAAATTGTTCTCGTGTATACTAGCCCCATGAGTTTAGCGAGGACAGGTCATAAAATTGGTTGTTTTACTATTAATATTGTTACTCAATCTGTTGATATGATTCTATTGTTAGGAATATAGTTTATTAAAGTTTTAAAATTAAAGAAAAAATGCATAAGAAAATTATTTTATAAAACAACACACATTTGCTAATTTAATAGTTTTTTCTAAATTTTTCATTCCACAAAAATTAATTGAATTAAACAAATAAAAAACTAAAATGTGAAAATAAAAATTGTAAATAGATAATAAAAGAATTAAAAGTTTATAAAATGTATTTTTATTTTGCTTATAAATAACCCCAAAATAGTTAATACACATTATCACAGAGGGCTTGTTATTGATAGGTCAACAGTAACTTTGCAACGGTGTCTCCGCACTATATGTGGTGTCATTTGCTCGTTTAAAACGAATCAATACAAAAAGCATTCAACTCCTCGTGATGTCCCTTCAGATTCTAATAAAGAATTTGATGTTTTTTAAAATTCTTATGCATATTTCAAAACTTTTTTTTCTGTACCATTGCATGCGATGTCATCAAAAAGAAGAAAAAAATCTATGGAATGTGCTAACTTTAAGCGGGAATCGTTTTTCCCTATTCAAGAGTCAAGTCTGCTATCTTTTTACTACCAGTAAAAAACTACTTCTGATTGAAAATGTAAATTATTAAACGTCAATGTATTTTTATAGAAGAAGAAGTCGCAACCCTGGCCGAATAACAGGTCAACAACACTTTCATGCAATCAGCCGTTTCGAACATATTCGTTTGCTTATTTGTTTGTTTGTTCTATCAGTCATTTATCAAACAATAAATCCAATAAAAGTGGCATTTTTTCCCTATAAGTAATAAAAAAAGCAAAATTTACTTTAAGCTATAGATATTTTTAAATCAATTTATTATTAAGTTCGTGTTACGGGTCAATTACAATGACAATAATATAGTTCTTAACCAAAGTTCAGCTTAAAAGAAATAATTGTTAAATTAGTATGCAACATTTGTAATTCTCCCAGATAGCCATTGTGTTATACAGACAATGATAAATTGGATCAAATTGCTTGATGCTATTTATTTCCTTTTAAAAACTACAGTACCAATGAGTATTTGGTATGACTTTGTTTAAAATTTCCCATATTTACATAAACATGCTTTTCAATGTATAGTACTAATACATGGTTTGCTCTAATGAGGTGACTCAGGTACTTATCCTGACGATCAGCACATAATATTAATACAGAAGTAATATATAATACTAATCTATAATAATAATGTAGTACTAATACACAATACTAATATGTTACTAATTCTTAATACAACGATATATAGAACTAATACAAATTTTGGTTTGCATTAATGATGCGACCAAAATTCGAAAATCGACAATAATTGGTTGTCTCTCCTGGCTTGCACACAAAGTAAAAAATTCTGGATCAGATTATGGTAAAGAGTACAGCATCTGTAAAATCCATTTTTACCAAAGAATTTTATTCCATAATTTCTACAGTAATATTTATTTGACTACACTGATTCAGTGATTTCATGGTAAATAATGTAAAAAATACGGTTTATAAGATTTTTTTGTTCCTTAAAATTTTATGACATTAATAAGTACTGAGACTCAGGTGTCAGTATTTTTTTATTGTAATTTGATCCAGAATTTTTCGCAGTGCAGACCACAGTCTTGACCTAAAATACCTCCAATAATAGATAAATCACTGGTCATAAAATCCTTTTATAGTCAGTTAAACGCGGTTTTCCTCCCCATGCAGCGTAAATAGGTAATTAATTTTTTTTTCTTTCTAAAGGCGAACTTTTCGAGATCGAATATCTTAGGGAATGAAATGTTCGAAATCCAATAAGACGGATCAATTTTGAACTGGTCAATTCGGCACTTCGGTAGTGCAGTCGGTTGAGGCGATGCTCATACCGCTAGTTGAAAAGCTGGGGGTAGTGAGCTCGATCCTGGTGGCAGACAAAACAACCAGCTTGCATACGCAGCGAGGTGCACGTTAATTCAGTTGGCAGTTTTTTCATTCATAAACTAACAATTTATCGGAAATTCTGGTTTTAAATATTATTGCTCTTATTATTACACATTCAGTAAGAAATTCAAAGCTGAAATGTAACTTTAATCGAATAAATTGTTTTTACGCCATGCTCTTAAGTAGCATGATAAAATTACCAAATTCCACCACATTTAACAAATATTGTTATAAGATCATATTTTATTGTTAATTACACCATATCATTAACTTTATTGACAAGCGTTACAAATTCACTTTCGAATTTACTATGAAGTATTTGTGTTTTTAAAACAATGATATTTTTAATAAAAATAAGATAATTTTGAAAATGAAAACCAAAATATACGGAATTTAAACCATTCATTTTTTTTAATTTTTCGATTATATGGTTATATATTTTTCGTTTCGTTATAAATTCTGGTTTTCAAAATTATAATTCTTATTACTACACATTGAAAAAAATTACAAAACTGAAAAGTAAATTTAGCAGAATAAAAATGGTTCTTATACCATGGTCTACTAAGGTATCATGATAAAATTACCAAATTTTCAAATTTTATCACTTACTGTAAAATAATGTTTTATTGTTATACCAAAGCGCTTCGGTAAAAATTGTCGAGCTATTTGGTGTTTACATAGAGCCAGAAATACGATAAACCTTATTATATTCTGGTAATTTTGAGCATACTTTTTTTTTCTCAGAGTAGTTTTCTTTGAAGCAGTCTTTTGAAACTTATTTCTGCTTCACCATAATAGCAACATATAACGAAATTTAAAAGGACAACGTTATGACATGCCCAAAAATACCAATGATAAAATATCTCAAAAAAATATCTGAACAAACTTTTTTGATTTTTTATCAAGGTATTTGACAGTTTCAATATTTTGCAATCACTTTGCATCAGAAGCATAGAATTCTCGGCAAAATTTAGATCAAATTTACTGTATTTGTTATAGAAAATATTAATGCGAAATCGCCCTAGAATTTCAAAGTTGTTTACATAAGTTTTTTCCAACAGTAAACTTACAAAATAAATATGTTACTTCTTTTTCATAAAAAAAAGTTTGCATATTTTATATTAAGAAAGACAAGTTTGATAACATGAACAAAAACATGGCCAAAGGAAGTAACATGCCCAAACAAGTAGGGAGAAGATGGAAAAGATAGTTAACGTGCCCTTGATGAAATCCCGCATCATGCTGCTCCCACATTGTATTCAAAAGTCAAAGATCTTAATCTCATTGACATAAATTATATGGTCCTTTCAAACTAGATTTTGATCAAAGCGGACTAAACTTTGGTCCATCGTAATGTTTCAAATATTCACAAATTTTTCAGACATGGAATTCATTTCTGAAACAGTTAAACGGTTGGGATATTTATTTTATATTTGTGATCCACGAAAGCATAATTATGAGAAACTTGAAGACGTACCAGATTATTATAAAGATGTGAGTACTGAATTAGTTTGTTTATAGATTAAACATCGAAAGTTGCAGTCCGTTTGTTCAGTTCATTGAGTTAATTAAGTTTAGTTAATTCATTGAGTTATTTTGCTTAATTCAGTTTTTTTTCGTAAACTAGTCAATATTGCATTTACTAGTAAATATTCTTAAAACAATTGAGTAAAAAATAATAACTAGATGCTTCAGATGTCTTTTAACAGTCTTAAAAACTAGTTTAACTACTTGGATAATGCATATAAATTAATTAATGCGAGGTAAAAAAAAGGGAAAAAATGGTTATAAACTTTTGATATAACTTTTACATACATTGAGAAAATGAGTATGGTCAAAACTACCAGAAAATGGTAAAATTTACAGTGCTTCGGGTTATATGGGAAAGCCAAAAAGTTCGATGTTTTTAATGAAGTACCATGGTAATGAGTTTAGTAACATTAACTACAAAGCATGGTTTTAAAGTATGTGATAAAATTTGGTAAATGGGATAAAATTTGGTAATTTTATCATGGTACTTGAAAGCAAAGCTTAAAAACTATTTATTTGGTTAAAAAAATTTCTGTATTGTATTTTTAATTAGATGCATGGTTTTAAGAGAACTATAATTTTAAAAATCAGAATTTTAGGTAAACCGTTACCATATATATCGAAAAATTACCAAATGAATTATTTAAATGCGTATATTTTAGTTTTATTAACCAGAATAATCGTATTTTTTCTAGAAATGCTATTACTATACCATGCGGCAATTGACCAGAATTTTTCCTTCTTGTATTATTTTAAAATCATAAATGGTTCGTATATTTTAAAACACGTACAATTTGAAGCCAGGAAGACTTATTCCTTTTTTTACATTATTATTGCCATTGATAATTAGGTTTACTGTTTGTTTTTGTAGAACAATTTAAAAACATAATTGCTTTTTCAAATCATACCATTTTCCATAAATTTTTATTAAATTGCCCTGTTAGAGGTATTAGATCAATCGATTTACTTCTAATTTGAAGTGCTGTGGGGAAGAAAGTAACGTAGGTAATTATCTTAAATTTTTTTTTTGTGAATTATATCGAGTACCGCTTTTTTAAACTGATTTACTGTCATACTGATCTCCATAACATTAAAATTAATTTTATTGCTGTCTTTGCATGCATTTATTTCTGTTTGTTATTTTGACCATTAGAGGAAGCGAATTATTTATTATAATCTTTGTATTTATAAAGAAAGCTGCTCGATGTAGTTTAATAAAACAGAAAGTTACGTACAAAGTAAAACTGAAATGGTTGTAAAAATTAGACAGCTGCTTTTTATAGCATGCTTGGCATTTTCTGATTTATTTCTTTAGACTTTATGTATTTTTTTCAACTTTATTAATGATACAAACTATTTTCTGCAGGACACTAGGCCTTACAGGGGTTCCCCAAGCAGAAATGACATTATGTATAGATTAATAATAATTACAGATTACTAATAATTGATTCGGTTCTCCGTAAATTATTCACGTAAGCAGGCTTCTTTGGTGTGTTATCCATGAAATCAAAATATAGAAACAAACTCAATGTTTAAAAGGACATCAGAATTTTCAGAACAGAGCCTGTAATCACGGTTCAGTTACAGAAAAAAACTGCACTCCTCTTATTAAAACCAATATTACTTGCAGGAATCATTTCGAAAATACTTAATTTAAAAAATCTTTTTAATTCTGTCAATCTCTATTTTTAATAATTTTATGTTCCATGTTCTATACGTGGTCATCTCAATTCCATAGATGTGCAATACCTTTGAATAAAAAGTAAAAGTCATACTGTAATCAACCTTTTTTATACTAATGCTTTTGGCCTCTGAAAAGAGTGACTTAATCTATGTACGATATCTTTAGGCAGGGGATGCTATTAAAATAAAGACGAAGAAAAAGAAAGAGTTCTAGTAGCGGTTTGCAGATTACATAACTCTAAGAATACCTGTTTTGATCTATATAGGATGCGGCTATTCAACTAAAAGCACCGCTTTTTCTAAATGTGATTTCCTCATTGATGTCAAAAGGAATATCTGTTTTAGTTGCAAAGAAGAAGTGCAACGGCTTAGCTAATGAAAGATCGATTACGCAAACCAGGTAGATCCGTGCCTTGAAAGATGAATTTCAATATGAAATACGCGGAAGATGGAATAAATTAACCTTTTGCTTTCCGAAGAGAAATACTAATACGTGGGGATAGATTGTTATGTCTTACATCTTCTAGAACGGGAGCCAAAATGGCGCGAGGCAACTGCTTGGGATTTTTATATTCATATAGTGAGGTACCTTAGTGGTTGGGAATTACCGAAAGATGTCTAAAAAAATTGTTTACTTCTTTTTGTTTTGGAAATTTGCATTTTTCAAAGTATAAGTTTTGTGGAAAATAATACAAGCTTTCAGAGAAAGAAAAACACGTGAACAGCACAAAGAAATTATATATTGAAAGAAAACGGTCAGCGTTTCTAAATTTCTAAGAATAAAAGTAGAAATTTATCAATTGAGTAATGCGTGGAAAAATATTGGCACACAAAGCTTCCGGTCACTTAGAAATAAATGGTTTTTATGCCCTGCTCTAAAGTATCATGATAAAATTACCAAATTTTTCCACATTAATCAAATTTTAACTACATGTTATAAACTCATATTTTATATTTAACTTTACCAAAGTCATAATCAAATCTTAGGTAAAAATTAAAAAGCTCTTAGTGTTACCATAGCGCCGGAAAAACGGTAAATTTTACCATATTCTGGTAGTTTTAACCATACTTTTTTTCTCTGTGAATAAAAGAAGCAAAAATTTTTTATTATCTATGCTTTACACTACTCGTTTTTCCCTCTGCTTATTTGTTTTCTTGTGAAAAACCTTCTAATTTTGTGAGGATAAAATCTTGTAATCTCTTAGGGGGAGATTACAAGATTTACAAGATTGTTAAAACCAATTTTATTCATCGTACGTATTTTTTCCTTAAAAATTACATAGCTTTAAAAGTAAAAATTTGCATATCCTACAATTCACATGTTATCGACTATTACACTTAAAATAATAAAGAATAATTAATTATAAAAATAATTAGTAGTTATTGAAAGTTATATTTCTGATTGGAACTATCATTCGATAAACGAGTTTTATAATTGCATGCTGTCGGCTTCAATTCTCTGCAAAAGCTTCATAAAAGCTTCTCAGAAGTACACAAAAAGTAAAAATAACACTAAGGGTACTAAATATTTGATTGTTCTATTGACTAAACTATTGAGACTTTATTTTTAAAAATACTCGCTTTCTGTTCATATTGTTGAAGACAAAAATCCGAATCTATCAGAAAAAGGCATGTTTATTCAGGAAAATATCTGATTACTGAGAAAAAACAATACTTAATAAAAAGTTATAACATAATACAACAAAACAACACAAAACAACAATACAACATATAACAACAATACAACGTAAAATAAGCGTTTAATTAACAGTTAGCTCCGTTTAATTTGCATATTTAAGATTGAATCTTTAAACCAATGAATTGGCTCTTAGATAGTAAAAATTAGACTGCAATTGATGTTTCTTTTTTATATACAAAGCTGTTTGCTTTGATTTTTTCCCTTGCCAAAAAGCTGCTAAAAACACAGAAAGCAGTTTATTTTGCTTTTCTGACAAATGAAAACTAATGTCAAATTTGAGGTAAAGCAGTAAAATTGCAGTTTAAAATAGTCTACCTCAACTTTGTAATTACTTATAAATTGATAAAAAGAACTCATATTATTTTAGTTTTCAAGCCCTTTGATTCTATAAAATATATTCGTATCATTATTTAAACCGCGCCCACAATTGATTTCTTCTAACTCCAACAATAAGAAGATTAAATCTTCAGATAAAAACTCAGTTACTCGTGAACAATAGTTCGATCAGATCCTGATTCAATACTACATATACTCTGTTCTGAAATGTTTGCATTTCTTCTCTTCTTTATTTCGAGCTCTAATTATAGATTTTTTATGAGAGAAAAAGATAAGATTGTTTTTTTACAAATCATTATTATCTAATACGCAACAAACTCTAAGTACTACTATCTAGCAAAAAAGACGTTTTCAACTAGTACTATTCATAGTTCGTTCAAACCTTGAAAATATTTAAACTACGCATTGTCAATTGTTCCATGAATTTCATAATTCGTTTTATAATTTTTGCATAAGATATTAGAATATTACATAACTTACTTTCAATGTCAATTTCTAATTGGTTCTTTATTCTTAAATGGATAGCAAATACAGAATCGACATGCATAAATAGTTTTTTTTAATACTTACAATTAGATTTTCACTTGTAAGTTCAATTCGTTTATTACCCGAATATCTTTTCAACAACAATTAAAAGCTTTCAAACATTTAAAAAGTAGAAACCTGAATTATAATGATGATTAAGGAGTGATTTAATAATTTTGAGGTTTAACGAAACATATATAAATAGAGGTTTTTAATAATATTTTTTTATTCAAAATATTCGATCCTCTTTTTTTTTAATTCATAATAATTTTTCATTTTTTTGTTCAAATTTAAACTAAATATAATTATTACAGATTAGTTTTGAGTTTGGCACTTTAATTTTGATTTAAGCTGACCGATCCGTACATGATGACCGATTTTCTGATGCAAGGTCAGTTCCCTGACTGGGGTCAAGGACCTGGCCTTGCACCAGAAAGGTTCTGGGTTCGAATCCCGGGCAAGGCATGGATTTTCTTTCCACCTCTGTACTATCTGTCCATACTGTGGGAGCAACATTGGCCCACCTAATATGGTGCCCTTGAAAGAGTGTCCAACAAATCTGACCTTCAGCTGCATATATGATGAAAGGTCATTCTCCAGGTGGACATTGGAATTTTTTTTTAAAATTTATTTGTCAATCTTGTTTGTGATTATCCGAAATTCCTCATTAGTGATGATCCGATGACAATATTGATGCATACATACTCTACACTTGCAGAATTCGAAATTCAGAATTAAATTATACAAAAATAGTGAATATCCGATCTCCGTATCTCGCTTCCTTATTGCTCAACTATGCCCGGACATTTTTCGTCTTTGAAACCACTAACGAAAATAAATTATAGTGGACTCATCACCACTAAGAGACTTGTTTAGAGAATATACAATTCAAACAAACAGTCAACTTGTAATTCATTATTGTAAAAAACTTTATTCTAATGCAAAATTGTGAATTATTTAATTAAGAAATAAGTGTAATTTAAATTTTTTTTTTGTGTCAGACGTGAGATTTTTTTAATAGTAAAACACACATCACGTGTATTTAATCAGCCTTAATTTCTCGGACCAAAGTTTAGACAGCCTCTATTTGTTCAAAAGAGGACAAATATTTTGCCCCCCCTTTTTGTTTGTCTGAAAACCGAATATTTGTTTGAGAATGGTAACAAGCAATTACGTAGATTTGTAAATTTCAATTTCATAGTTAATTTTCCAACACTTTCAACTTATTCGGAAACCGTCTGTTTCGATTAACAGATAGATTATACTTTTTAAGTAAGTATTTTATAAATTTAAATTTCATAGTTAATTTTCCAAGACTTTAACTTAGTCGGAAACTGTCTGTCTCGATTAACAGAAAGATTATACTGTCTAAGTATGCTGATTTGTAAATTTCACTTTTATAAGTTATTTTCCAAGACTTTTAACTTAGTCGGAAACTGTCTGTCTCGATAAACAGATAGATTATACTGTGTAAGTAAGTATTTTATAAATTTCATTTTCATAGTTAATTTTCCAAGACTTTCAACTTATTCGGAAACTGTCTGTCCCGATTAACAGATAGATTATACTGTGTAAATAAGTATTTTATAAATTTAAATTTCATAGTTAATTTTCCAAGACTTTTAACTTAGTCGGAAACTGTCTGTCTCGATTAACAGATAGGTTATACTGTGTAAATAAGCATTTTATAAATTTAAATTTCATAGTTAATTTTCCAAGACTTTCAACTTAGTCGGAAACTGTCTGTCTCGATTAATAGATAGATTATACTGTGTAAATAAGTATTTTATAAATTTAAATTTCATAGTTAATTTTCCAGACTTTTAACTTAGTAGGAAACTATCTGTCTCGATTAACAGAAAGATTATACTGTCTAAGTAAGTATTTTATGAATTTCAATTTCATAGTTAATTTTCCAAGACTTTCAACTTATTCGGAAACTGTCTGTCTCGATTAACAGATAGATTATACTATGTAAATAAGTATTTTATAAATTTAAATTTCATAGTTAATTTTCCAAGACTTTTAACTTAGTCGGAAACTGTCTGTCTCGATTAACAGATAGGTTATACTGTCTAAATAATTTGTAAATTTTAATTGCATAGTTGATTTTCCTCAAAATTCTTAACTCATTTGGAAACTGTGTGTTTCTATGAGCCGATAAATTATATTGTCTAAGTAAGTAGATTTGTAAATTTCAATTTCATAGTTAATTTTCCAAAACTTTTAACTTATTCGGAACTATCTGTCTCAATTGACAGAAGGAGATTTTAGTTTCTATCAGCTAATCCGATAAATTAGCAGATAGACAGTTTATCTATTTGCCTTATTCGAGAATGCGACAGATAGAATAACTGAATTCAATTAGCAAAATATTTAAGAATCAATTAGCTGTTCAATAAGCGAAATATTTAAAAGTATTCAATAAAGTAATTTTATGAATCTACAATTAATAAAAATTCCTTCTTAAAACAGAAACGGGAAGCATTTGACTATAGACCTAACAAACAGTCTCTTAATATTTTTAATTAAAAAAAATCAAGGTTACTAATTTGTAACTCTGTAACACTCCATTTCTTTCAAATGATTCTAAACAATAAATCACTCACAAAAAATCGCAACACACAAAGCTCCTTTTCTCATCATTGATTTCGAAATAAATGGTTAAACTCCAATTGCCCCCAAGAATAACTATTTTCCTGTTATCGTGGTGTGAATATTAACAACATGAATTACGTGATTCAGTAAAACTATTTCTTCTTTCTCTTCCATTTCAAAGGAAGCGGTGTTTCAAGGATATCCTCCAATGATTAGCAATGTCACATGCAATTAGCTTAAATGATTATAATAGTATTATGCAATATTATAAAATTTTATGGTATATATTAATAATAGTGTGAGATTACTCACAAATAACTATTCATTGCGAATACACTAGACATTCATGTTTGTCTGTCAATCATTAAATTTTGGTTTTATTTGATGAGGCATTTTCTTTCCGTAGAATAATTATGGCTATGGAATTGTAAGTGCGTGTAGAAATAATTTAATTCTTTAACTACGCACTTTAAAAAATTTATTTGTTGATTTTCCTGAAAAGAACTATTTAAATTTTGTTGTTTTTATGTTCGGGGACATAATTTAGTAATGAAAGGTGACATAAAATAACTTGAACAGACTTACACTACTAGCTTGTTAATTAAAATATCACGATTGTATTTTCAAATAAATGTCAAAACATTACTTTTTCTAAATTATTTACAAATTTTCAAGGAGACCATTTTTGATTTTTACCTCAGTGTACGCTTCAAAAAATTTTCTGTCGCAGGCGTACAAAAAATTGTCTCTAGAAGAACCAATGGGGAAACAATCCTTACCATTTAGTTTGGCATAGGATTACCATTTTGGATTACAAATTGTCAGCAGTGCGCTGTAAAAAATTCCGGATCAAATCACGTTAAGAAGTACCGGCACCGGGTGCCGGTACTTTTTACCATAAAATCCATTTTTACCGGAACTAAAACTCTGACATACCGCAATTTTTACAGTAATAACTACCGTAAAATCACTGAATCACTCTAATTAAATAAATATTACTATGAAACTACTGTACGCTACAGTAAAATAGATTTTACGGATGATTCATCCATATTGTACCTTTTAGATTAAGTGATTTTAACTTCGTGTGATGGAGCAAAATGATCATGGAAGTTCCATTTTTGGTTTTCAAAAAATTTTCGCGACAAAGAAAGCATAGCATCTTGTAAAAATGAGTTTATGATTTGATGCTATGAGAATATTTGGTTTTATTCCATATCTTAGTTATTTCTTACCATCTAAAGATGATTTGAATGTTCTTCCTCATGAGTGCTACTATTTAAAGGTGACAAGAAGACTTATGTTCAACAGTTGGAGAAAAAAAAATTCCTCAGGTGGAAATGTATTAAAAAGATTAAATAGTACACCATATAGTTTAATAATATTACTTTTGTTTTTTACTAGTATCTCAAAGCAGTCATTTGATCAGAAAATTTCTGATCAGAAAATTTGATCAGAAAATTTCTGATCAAATTACGGTATAAAGTACCGGCACTTTGGATGTATCATGAGTAAAATCCATTTCGATCGTAAAATATTATTCCGTAAACCTTAGAGTAATATTTATTAAATTAGAGTGATTCAGTGATTTAACGATAATTGTTATTGTAAAAATCACGGTTTATCTCACTTTTTATTCCGTAACATATTCCTGTAAAAATGGATTTTACATTAAAAAGTACCGACACTCTGTTAATAACCTATGTCTTTTAACATTTTTTTTTGATTACTTGAATAATAAAAGGTGAAAGAAAATTTCTTGTCTGATCTAAATTACAAAAATAAATAACTCAAAAAGATTTTTATAGTATCACATTTTATTCAAAAAGAATTTTGAAAAATTCAGTTCAATACAATTGTTTACTCAAAGAATTGTGTTCCTTTTTCATCTATCAAACATTATATATTTTTTTTAAAAACTTGAGACTAACCGATCCTCTGTTATGATTTTCAAGTTATGAAAATTTATATGCGATATTTTTGACTATTTATCCTTAAAAAGAAACTCTACGATTAGATAATTGCTCATGAGAGCTTGCTAACTCGGAAAAAAAGCTATGAATATTAGTGAAAATTTACATGGAAACATTAAGGAAGGTAATAAATTTGTGGCTTTTTTTTCTTCAAAATTAGTGTTAAATATATCGTTCTTAATCACTTAAAATAAAATACAATTTTTATCCGACTTCGAGTTTCAATGCCAAATGCGTTACTCAGTAAAATAAGAACGAGAAAATGTAGGCTAAGAACATTAAAACTATTTTATTATAAATATATAACTAAATGAAGTTTAATTACATTGGGGAACAATTTATTAAAAAATTTGAGACACTTTCGTATTGCTGATTTCAAATCTGAAATTTGTTTCTCTCTCCAAGCTACATTTTTTTTTAATTAAGTGAGTCATTTTTAACTTATTTTTGTCGAAATGTACAAGTTTGAAAACACTATATTCAACAGGGAGTGGCATGAATGTTCTGATAAACTTCTGGAGGAGTTAGAGTATATCATCAACATTAAAACGGCACAGGAACTTATGCCTCGTAATGTCGTCATACGCCTCTAGGGCACTACTCTATTTTTGTGCTTTTTGCGCAGATCTTAATGGGAAAACGCTCCTAGCTGCATAAGATGACATTTCATTCGAGGGCATTGGTTCCTAGCATTTTAATCCTGATGATGTGATCCATCTCCCCTAGAGGTTTGTCGCAACTTTTACACGACCTCCTTTTATGTATAATGTTTTAAAACTTGTGCATGATGACTAAAAATGTCATTTTAAAAAATCTGTAGTTTTATATGCAAAACTAATTTCAGATTAGAAATCACAACACCAGAATTAGGCAACGTCAAGTATTTATATAAATGCAAAGAATTTGCTCCCCAATGTAATTATTAAAACGAATATTGTTTGATTCCTTATATTTAAAGTACATACAAGTATATACATGTATAAGGAACTTTTCTTACATACAAGTATAAGGAAATTGCCAATACTTATAAAATATTTTCACACAAATACTTACAATACTTTTGGCAATACTTAAATACTTTTCTTACTTTCACAAAAATTCTGCAGAATTAGATCATTATGATTTCCAAAATTTTGATATAACGTTGTTTAAATTTTTTCACAATATTTTAAAGTTATGTAAAAAATCAGAATTGCTTTATTTAAATTGCAGTTTTTTTGAAGGAAAAAAACTATATCATATTTAAAAATGTAGTGAATAAATTAGTTTAATAATAGTTATACGTGTTATTAAATTTAATATAACACGTAATAATTATTTAGTTTAACAACAATTGGTTACTTGTACCTCCAGAAGAAGAAGATCATGGATAGTCACACATGTGACCTATGACGACATCAGCAAGTTGATCTTTTATAAGCAAAATGGCGTGTTAAAGTAGAGCTAAGTTTCTCTACATAAGTTAGAATGTTTATTAACGTGAAGTTTATTAAATACAGGGCCATTCCGCACATCAAATTTATTGAAATATAATTCTTTTTCGTCTTCGCCTTTTTCTTAACTTAGATTTATTATTTTTCTTTTATGTATTTTATTGTAACCATGATATATTTTTTGTGTACCTGGCAATTTCAACGCATAATCAATTTGTTTATGATCTACGTAGCGTCATACCTGTCTTTGTGTTAAGTTGGAAAGATATTGAGAAGGAATTGAAATCGTTTGAAAGAATCTTTGCATACGAATAGAGAATGAATCACTTAAGAGAACTAATACTTGACGGGCTTGGTTAATTCGAAACAGAATGGAAAGAACAGTTTGTAACTTAAGCAAATTCCACGTTTTAACCATTTATGAGGATCGAGATACCCACACTTTCAGGTATCCCATTATCCGTGCTTATGATACTACCTTGGAAATTCTAAAATTCAAATTGCTTTTTAAAAATATTTCTAATGGGAATTCATAAATATTCAAATGAAAACCATTTTTAAGAAGGATTTTGAATAGAATTTCAATGTGTAATATTGTGTCTAATTATTATTATTATTTTCAAAAGGTTGCTCCCATATTCATGGTCACAATTATTCTAGAACAAATGGTGCGATTTTGGCAAAAGAAACCTACATTTAGAATCAATGAGACTATGTCAAATGTTTTCCATGGTTATCTAATGGATTTAAGCAAGTAAGAAATTTCTTTAAACTCAAATCAATGCATGCGGCACCTTTTATGATTAAAATATTTTGAAGTCATTTTAGAGAGCATCCAAAATTAATCTAAATAATTACTAAGATTTTATTTACATAAAAATACAAAATTATTCTAATTAAATACTTTACTAACTGTTCAACATACTTAAATTATTGCTTAGGACGGCTATTTTTTTAATACTACTTAAATTATTCATCAATCAGATATTCTAACAAAATGAATAATAATCATAGTGTTACCACTAGATAAAAGAAATATCCGAGTTTACGGTACCACATTAGAGAAATGCAGCTAAAGATTTTATCACTGATTGGACTGGAATGCTTCGGAATTTATTTTTATTAAAATGACTTGTCTACTAATAATAAAATTATTCAATGAAATCACGCAAATCTTTAATTTGTTTATATCATATTTATATTTAAATTATTTATCTGTTTCATAATCGAAATCTGTAAAAAATAAAAGTGGCGATTTCCATAATTATTATCTGCCAAGAACTGTCTCTAATATTTATTTATTAAGTAATGTCTGTGCAAGAGATGTTAACTACTTGACGAAAGAAATATTAATGAAAACCAATTACCATTTAAATCGGCCAAGAGTCAAGTTATAGTACGTTTTATTTATATTTCAAGAAAAAAAGACAATAACCGCTGATTTGGCGTCGTGATATGATAGTTTAAATTTTCCTTCAACCAGTATACTAAACCCGCAAATATTTAGTGTTGTTAACAACCAGAACACGTTTTATTTATACAAATACTAAATTCATTAATATAATGTAGATGAATTTTGCTTAGCATAAATTAATATAGTTCAACTAACTTATTTCTGGCGAAGACAATATTGGCTCTATCTGCAACACCATTAGTGTTAGATGGAAATAAAATGTTACCTTGAATTAGGATATCGAATAAAATTATTTTATCCCAATTTATTTAAATAGCACTTACCATGTCAAAAAAGTATTGTCTGAATTTTCAGAATATGGTAAAATTTACAGTGTTTCTGGCTCTATGGGAACACCAAAAAGCTCAGTAATTTTTCCCGAAGCAGTTTGGTAAAATTAACAACAAAACATTATTTAATAGTAAGTGATAAAATTTGGTAAATGTGGTAATTTTATCATGATGCCTTAGACCATGGTATGAAAACCATTTTTATTCGGTTAAATTTACTTTTCAGTTTCGTAATTTTTCTAAATGTGTAGTAATAAGAATTATAATTTCGAAAACCAGAATTTATTACGAAACGAAAAATATATAACCATATGAGCGAAAAATTAAGGAAAAGAATGGTTTAAATTACGTATATTTTGGTTTTCATTTTCAAAATTATGTTGTTTTTTTTTAATTAAAAATATCATTGTTTTTAGAGCACAAATTCTTCACAGTAAATTCAAAAGTGAACTTGTAACGCTTGTCAATAAAATATTAGTCAATTTCTGATAAATAAAATCACGTAATAAATTGCTAAGCTTCAAAATTTTGCTGATTTTAATTTCTAGAATTCCATTCAAAGGAGCTGAAGTGTTTGTTTATGCTTGGGTTTATAATAACTACAGATTAATTGAACTTCCTTGGAATTCACCCTGGACTTGGCTGTTAGCTTGGATTACAACAGACTTTTGCTTTTATTGGATGCATAGAATGACACACCGTATGTACACAATTCAATATTTTAAATAAAGCAAAACAGCATGAATATAGCACGAATAACTAAACAGAAATGGGCATTATTTCAGGTTTCCATTACATATTTTCAGGTTTATGATTATATGTTTCCATTATTATTTACAGGTTTCGATTATATAAGCAAGAACTTTCCTCAGCGTCTTAACACAAATTATTGTATTCAGACATCGTTTTTGTATAAAGAACCATAACTACTGTCCCTGGCCTATTTTTTAGACACAAAATAAGATTCTATGTAAAATCTTAATTATCAGGTGATACTATACAACTTTATTGTTTTTACGCGATTGAAACCGGTTTGCACTTGTTTACGTTCGTGTATCAATTAGTCAAATTAGGCGATTTATAAAATAATTTCGACGATTGGATAAATTAGACGATATATTATATAAACATAGAATATTTATTAAATCAGCTATTATAATGGAATATTATAATAATTAGACCAAATTATTAAACGCACTGTAGCACTTTAATATTTACATGTCTTGCACGAGTTTATATGCAATATGTTTATATTTAAACATACATGTAATGGGTTTTTATACAAGAGATATATTTATATACTTTCTATTTGTATTTATTTTTAACGTACTGTATTACAATGTTAACCAATTGATACACGAACATAAACTGCAAACCGGTTTCAGTCGTCTTAAAAACAATAAATCTGTATAGTATCACCTGATAATTAAGATTTTAAATAGAATCTAATTTTGTGTCTAAAAATTTGGCCGGGGACTATATAGTATGCACATTTCTGTACCTTTAATTGTGCTTTATTCACATTTTAATTCATGAGCAGCACAAAGTATTGCCTATCATCGTTTGGATTTTGAATTTTATAACTTTTATTTTAAAGTATAACTCCCAAAATTTATACTAAAATGCACTGGTGATTACACGTCTTATGCAATTTACTTTAAAAATGTTAGGTAATTATTAAATTTACAATGTAGTTCGTGTTCGATAAATCATTGACGTAGTTTTATAATTTTTTCATAAATAAAATAATGTTTCGCCATTTAGATGAAATATACTTATCAGTATAGTCCATTCCCAGTCTTTTCAGTAGGTGAAAATAAGGGGAAGGAACATTTTAAAATGCTTTTAAATATGCAATGTAATCTAAAATTGTATCTGCTTATTATTAATATCAATTAATAATAGCTTGTCTTTAATATCAACTAATATTTTCAATATCTATTAACAATAATATGAGAAGGGCAATACTTGTTATTACTCTTTTAAAGTGTAATTATTTATTTTTGCTACGAACAAAAATATTTATTGGTTTCTTCATGAAATTTTGTATCATTTTGAAGAAACCAACAAATCATGCTTTTTTTTCTGAAGCTTTTCTTTTACTGTGTGACATGTATCATATATCCTTTAAAAAACTTGATAAGGGAATTATTATAGTTAAGTTTTGTTTCACTAATATAGGTTTCCCTTTGATTAAATTTCCTTTTGGAAAATATATTTACACAGAAAAGTAGAAAGCCAAAAATAATAAAAAAACTTATTAATATTTTGTAAGAAATGCACGGGGGGGATGAATATTTTTAAAGTTCAAATGATACATGAATTGATTACATGTATTATGAATTTTGGAATAAATATTTACTTTAATTATTATACATACTGCTCAAAACAATTAAATGATTGAATAATTGATATATTATCGTCAGAAGTAGTAGGCGAAATTAGATAAAAATGACATTTGTTTGGCAGAAAAAAAGCGTTTTATTTGGCATTTGGGTATAAAAGGAGAAAAAAACGCAATTTGTGTATATGAGAAAAACAAAATAAAAGATATTTTCTTAAAAGAAAATTGCTTTTAGTAGGGGGATATGGTTTCCCTGGACGTCCAGAAACGTTGAACAGGATGAACAGAAAAATGGCACTCGTCAGAGAAAAGAATATTACGCCATATATTTCGCTTCCAGTTCACATGCCCTGTTGCCCACTCCCTGCGGGCGCGACGATGCCTTGCTGTTTACGTAACACACATCATTGATCGGGTAACATACAGATCCACAGCGTGAAGGCGGTTTCTGACAGTTTGTGTCGAAACTGTAGAGCCGGTAGCCAACGGGAGGTACTGTTGAAGAAAAGTGGCATTCATATTTCGGTATCCCAGAGCCGTTTGCGTTAAATAATGGTTTTCGTTGGGCAATGTTGCACGTTTACACCCTTGCCCTGATCTTCGGCCTGCATTTCCAGTCTTCAAAAAACGGTTTCAGATCCTGGAAATCACACTTTGTGGAACTCCAATGGCTTCTGCTACTTCGGCTTGTGTTTGGCCCCCCTCTAACTGGCCAATAACTTTCCAAGCTTCTGATTCGGTTAAATGAATTCGTCGAGGCATCGAACTAATCGAAACAACGCGCTTATTGAATGTCTACCATTCATATCCGATTTGTCTTACGTTAAGTTGAAAGCCAAATTAAATTCACTGCCGCTAAGGCATCGTGTTCGACATCATACTAAAAATTTGTATACTGTAAAGTTTGAAAAGAAGAAAAAATTGCATTTGTGACTCTCTTCTTCCATTTTATGCACACAAAAAATTTTTATACCGCTATTTGATACTAGACTTACAATATCCTTTAATTGTTTTGATTAATGCATTACAAAAAAATTTGCGACTGATCAAAGTTTTCAACTTCACTAAATTTTAGTGATTTTGGAAACGTAAAAAAGCTTAAGTCGGAGTCACAATAGATCGAATACATAATTTCTCTTGCAAATCTAAAAAATAAAGTTAAAAACACAAAATTCAACAGCGAACAAGTGTTCTAAATGGGAAATTCTTACAATTCAATATCTTTTCGATCAATATTAAACAAAGTAATTAAAAATGAGAAATAATTTCTAAAATGCATCTTTCTCGAGGAATTATCTTTGAATAAACGCGCTTCATAATTAAGTACAAAAAGTTTTTGATTCGCCTAAAACGTTACTGCAGTGTTCTGCAATACTGCAAAAAAAAAAGAAAACAAAGAAAAAAACTAAATTGACATAAAGAGACCCAAGCCGACGGCAGCTCTTCTAAATAAACTATTGAAACATAATTTCAACATTGTGGCTATCTCCCATACTTTGAAGGAGTCATTAAGATTCCAAATGGACCGGAAAAAGGGAAAGCTTCAAGGAAAGTGCATTTTAGCATCTGATTCCATAACTTAAACATTAGTTCGAACTAATTAATAATAAAATTTTTGAAGTATCCATTGAAATAAAAGTTAGTTCTTGAGGCAAGAAAAAAAAATACATAAAACCTTTTAGTAAAGAATAGTTTCCAGTTAAGTTTCGGGGATATCTAATTTATTTTAAGTAACCGTTTTCTTATACTTAGGGAGAATAAGTAGAATGAGGAAAATAGAAAAATTTCCTGAAAATTAAATATTTTTTTTTTATTCTTTGGAAAATTTCGTGGCCAAATACACTATCAAAAAATGTAAATGCATCAAATATCAGAAAAAAATAAATTTCTCTGAGTCAAGGAACTTGTCTCTTTATTAATATTTCACAAAAATTGCTCGGTACTTTCGAAGAATACAAATATTTTTACATAATTTTTTTCAAACAAGATTTTGGTGTTTGAACTCGGGAAAGAATCATTTTTCAGCAATTTTTATTAATGAACAATGTATGTCTACCTCCAAATAGATTTTATAAAATAATAATCGTAATGCATTTTTATTCTACAAAATATTGTATTTTTTTTTATTTTACGTTTGTGAACTAACTATACATTTTTTTATAGAGGTAAATATATTGTGGGCTATTCATGAGCCTCATCACACACCAGAAGAGATGCAATTTTCTTCTCCAATGAGGAATTCCATTCTATTGATTCCCATTCATTGGGTATGTAAGAATACTGAAACTATTTTTATTTTTAAAATTCCGAATTAATCTCCCCTAGGTTAATTGTGACTGCAGCCGTTTGTATATACAATCTTCTCGATTATCCAAATTTAATCTTGCAGAATAAACTTAAACTCTTGAGGTTTCGAAAAGTGCTAGTTGCTTCGGAAAACCATGACTGAACTAGATCAGTAACTTAACTATTACGTATCAGATTAATTCAACATCCTAAAATGGACTGTCATTAGAACAGTGCTGTTTCCCCTAGGTAAGGGTAGACAACGGTTGAGGCTGCATGCTACGTTGGTTCTAGATCTGTCGTGTCAAAACAAACTTATGGAAATAGAAATATTTTTATGTATTATCTTACTTTAAAGAATGTAAAATGATTTAGATCGTCCAGAAATTATTTTACATCATCAAATATATTTTGATTATTATTTTTTTAGCATAGTAAATGAAATCGTCTTCATCGAAACAATTAAATTCTTATAGCACGGTAATTGGATTCATAATTTTTCGTGAAATGTTTCGAAATATTTTTGTTGTTGTTGTTTTTCGAATTATATAGATACAGAAATATGTACTATTCTATGAAGAGGAAGAATATTCTATAACTATTACAGCTCTGTACGTCCTGAAATCACGTTTATACATTAGAATGAAGTAAGCAATGTTGACGTAACTTCAATTTGTAAGGAATTGAAGACAAAAAATGTATTTTACCGTAATACACACATCTGTAACAGCATGCTATCACGAAATCAGAAGTTATGTTGTTGATAATAGAAAGGTAAAAACTATTGAGAAATTGTTCTTCAAATGTTAGGCACGTTCTGTTTGAGAAAGATTTACCAATGTACCGGGTCGTTTTTATAAGTTTTTCAGCCTTTTCCTTGAGGAAATTTTGCTTCTTATTTGCTGCTTAAAAAATGGGGCCCTACTCTGCTAATGATTTTGGTAGAACTAAATGAAAACTTAATAAATAAAAGACTGATAATAACCTATCCCCTAGAGGGCGTACTCGAGCGTTGCGATCGCGAATAATGTTTCAAAATTAAATTGTTCAAATGATTAGTCTCAGTTTTTCAGTCAGAAGCTGTGTCACTAAATAGGGAAAAAGTTTTTAAGAAAGCAACTGAACAATGACACGATTTAAAAAACACACAAGTTTAAAGCGAATTCATCTTATTTCCGACTGTGTTTCATGTTCTCCACGATAGGGGGCAGTATTTGAAGAGGTTGTTTCAACTTCCGGTAGATGATTCAGGTAGAAGAATTTCTGCTGGTGTAAACTAAATTGCTTAAATCTGCATCTCAACGATCAGGTAATTGCATATCAATATAGGATAATTTTTCCATTGGATTTTTTTTTTCATATCTTCGTCTAACATTTTAAAATAGAAGAACACAAAGCATGACACAAAAATTTAATTCAGAACAACTGAGTATTCCGAGTATATACAAAATAACCCAGGACATCAAAAAAAGAAATAGTCACGTCAATGCTATGACGTCAGAAGAGGACCTCAAAACTTCCGGTAGGGTTTCTTTGTTGTTGTTTTTTTTAGGATAGATGGTGAATCCAATTGGCAAACTAACTGTCAATGAAAAATTCGAAAATATTGAAATTTCTTTTGTAACTTTTTTACAATAAATTGAAAACTAAGTGTCCTACTAAAAAGATATGGAAGAAGAGGAAGCCAAAAATAATAAACAATATGAAGATGAAGTTACGCAAAGGCAAAATAAAAGTACAAATACTGAGGAAAAGCTAATGCAAGTTAAAAGCACAGATACTACGGAAATTAAACAAACACATCAAAAAGCAACAGATACTAAAGAAGATAAACAAACTCTAGCTAAAAGTACTGATACCACAGAAAGTAAAGAAACGTCTGTAAAAGGAACAGTTACCAAAGAAGATTGGCTAACCCGGGATAAAGGAACATACACTGCAGAAATTAAACAAGCTCAAGTCACCATAAACAAATAAAAAAATTAAGGACGGGACAACTAGATAAAGATATTATTAACTATCAACTAGCAAGATAAGAAATAGAATAGCTTCCATGAAAATATAAACTTTTTAATGTCTTTATTATTAATTAAATAAACAAACTGGTTAATTTTGTTTCTCATTTCAATTTGCAACGACATTGACAATTAATCTAATAACCTTAGAACAACGTTAGCAAAATTGCTTGATATTCTGGCTAAAAGAATAACATAAAAGAAATATAACTTGCTAAATTGTTTTTATAATACATATTGTTATGAATTAGCACTTTAAATATTTTTTATTTACTTTTTCGGTGCTACTCGGTTTTGGGGGCAGTAAAAACCTATTTCCATAGTATATACTACCTTAATACCACTAGTAACATAATAGTAACTATAATCCAAATCAATTTAGCATCACTGATATCAAGTACTATTGTTGAACTGCCTTTGTTCTTTAATTTAAAAATTCCCTTAGAAATAACCAAAATCAATTTAGCACAACTGGTCTCAATACAGTTTGGCGGTCTTTTGGGGATTAGTACTTTTTTTGCGTCATTCAAGCACTAAACGTCTTTAAAAAAGAGCTGTAAACTATGTTTTGTGAACATTACCAAAATATAATTAGTGTTGAAAATACTATTGTTACGTGAACAGCCTTTTTTCTTAATTTTAAGAAATTCTTAATGCTATTTGAAATATTGAGTCATTGTCTTATTTTTCTGGCAAAATTATTTCGTTGAAGAAAATGGCGCATTTAGTTGTAATAAGCAAACAGAAATATCAATTCCTTAGTCAAAATTGAGGTAAAAATTATTTAAAAAATTCTGAAACAAAAAAAAGGTTCGGTACCCAACATTTGAGCTTAGAATTTCTTTAGTCTGTAATTTGACATTCATCATGGTGGTGCTTGTTTTTGGTACTGAAACGAAATTCAAGTTGCCAAGAGAAGTTAGTTGCAGAATTACTTATAAAATTTAATTTAAAGCAATTAATTACTTATTTTTCTTATTTATGCCCACTGAAAAAGTGTATGTCTAGAAAAAAGTTAAACCTTAACGAAGAAGAAAGTTTTTTCTCTTTTTCTTCTCTTTTACAACTTTTCCACTTGTAACCATGTTCGCCAAAAAAATTGAAAACAAAGATATTTTTGTGCACTTTTAAGTGAAACGGGGCAAAGGAAATTCAATATTTTTTTTAAAGAAATTTATTGCTTTTTTATTTTATTGTTATTTAATTTTTTATAAACGGTCATTTTGCTTAGTATTTTCAAAAATAAATAAAATAAAAAATATATAAAAGCAAATTGAAAAAAGAAGTTGGAGGTCTACAATTTTTAGCGACTTTTTTCTTGCTTACGAGAACATGGAAAAAATTCATTTACCTAGACTATTTAAGATTTTTTACCATAGCAGCAATTTTTTCCTTAACATCTATGAACTAATTTATTTTTTACCCGTAATGTTTGCTTTACATAGAGTATATAGAACTATATGGAGATCATGTTTAAAATAATGTCTCTTGTGAAACTATATAAAATATTTTACTTGAATATTAAAGACTTGAATATAAAGAAGGGGTTTGAATTAAGACTATAGGGATTGTCCTTCATATCAACACGCCACCGGAACCAAATTAATGCACTATTAAAAAAAACTCTAAAGATAGGGGGGGGGGCAGAGCGCTTGCCTGCCGGTGTTCACGGGGCATGCGAATTCTGCTCTCGAATCACACTGAACACAATGCAGCCAAAATCATCTTATAAAGTTATTTTTTTTAGTGTTAAAATAAAAGAGTTTTGTTAAAATAAGAAAACGAATCAGCTTAAAAAAAACAAGCTTCCGTTTTTAAATTCTGTGAAATAAACAGTATTATACTGTCACATCAGTTCATAGTTTTTTTCCGTTAATTTAACAGAGATTTTTTTTAACATTTATAGGCAGCTAAATCTTGACAAATTCAAAGCTTCAGCTTGATTTTAAAAAGTCTAACATTAATGTACTACGCATAATATTCATATAAGATTTAAAGAATAAATAATAAGGTCTAGGTTACTTTTCATTGCATACACATTTTTCCTTAACCCACTTTAACTATTTCCTTAGACTAATTATCATAGTGAAAGTAGTAAAAAAGGAATAACGTCAACCAGTTTCCTTGCTTTTTTCTCTTACGAATTTAAAAATTTAATGGACAGTTCGATAAGTCATTAGGGAAATTGTTCTATTAGAGTCATTATATCGAATATTAATGGGATGCTTAATGATATGATAATAAGAACTTAAAATTCAATGCGAAGTCAATAACAAATATAATAAATTTCAGTATTATGAAACTTAATACGAGGCGTCTTAACGTGTGCCAATTTTTAACGTTACATTGAAATAATTTAGACAAATCATTAATTATATTTGACCATTTAATGTTTAGACAATGTGTTTTAATCAAAATTTATCTTAATTATGCATTTTTAAAACGTATTTTGAATTTTAAATTACCATTTGCTTCTCTTTTTAAATTCACAAAAATGTGGATAGTTTTTTTAAGAATGTTTAACTTTGAATTAATTATGTTCGGTCTCAAACACTTGTAAAGTAACTACTACTTGCATAATAACTTCATTCGCTTCAAAAATATAGAACATCGCCAGTAGCCCATTGTGCAGCTCTAGTGCGACGTAAATTAACAACAACAGGAGAAAAACAATCAAGTTGTTTGAAGCACTCAAAACAGGCTCCCATTATCAAGACTCGCCAGACGCGAATGAGAAGAAACAAAAGTGACTTGAAATATAAGAGATAAAGTTGTCGACAAAAAAAGAAAAAGAAACATAACTAGAAAAAAATAACTGTAGCCAGGAGAGAAAAAAAAGATGAAAAACAAAACAAGAAAAACCACAGTGGCCGAGAAAGGCAAATCAGGGTAATATGGATTTCCACGTGATTTTGGAGAGGTAGTAATTAACAAATGTAGTTAACAAGGGAATCAGTATTCATATGAAACTAATTTTCTCTTACTGTAAATTAATTCAACAAAATAACTGGCTTCAAATGCGTAAATAACACAACCACAGTCTCGTGATGAACATACGTATCAACAATTGTCCCACCTACATAGAGTTGGGCAGGCTAAAATTTTTAACAATAAATCAGGTACTGCTCTCCTAATGATAATTACACTATATTACTAAACTAAATAATTGCGATTATTTTTCACCGATCCTTACTTTCTTCGTCTCTTTTTCTTAAAATAATTTCTAATAAAAATCAAAATAATTTCTTGAATTGAAAAAAAGCTATTTTTTGCATTTGTAAGGAAAAATGAAAAATGTTTAAAATGGCAAGTGTCATTTAAAACAAAGAAATAATATAACATCTTGTTGATATTTATACCTACTGCTTTTCTACTTAGTGTTACTGCATGATACCTACCTATATATCGAAATTTCAGAGAGTGAAAATCACGGGTGATAAAGATTTACAATGTCGCGTAGATAAAATCTGGTCTGTATGTAAAATTCAAGGTGAGATTAAAATCAAGAACATAAAAGTTTAACGATTCATAAAAATATCAGTTGGAGAATTAAAGGAAAGTGAAGTAAGTTTCATTTCGAAGTTGGCAGGCAAATTTCAAGTGTTACAATAAAGGTTTTAAATGATCTATTTCCCGACTATCAAAGGGTGTTCCTAAATCAGATATTGATAGTCAAACTTAAGGTATTACAATAAATATTAAAAAAAATAATAATAACCAACGCAATTTTCTTCTATGAACTCGAAATTATTCTTTTATGTCTCCCTATCACCATTTTTCTAGTGTTTTTGGTCAGTAAGCACGCAAACTTTCAGCGTCGTTTTTCGCCGACATAAACGGAAAAAATGTGAAACAACCACCGTTCCTTCCTCGCAGCTACTGCTCTTGTTGTCCAAAAACGGTGAATTGATTCTGTTTCTTTTGATTAATCGAGTACTGTTGTGAATCATAATTTTTTAAGTTTTTTTTGCGAAACTTTTCAATGAAGTGAGGGCATGGCATTCCAGAAAAATAATGCTTCAACACGTTCCTGGTAAAACAGCATTTCACCGCCTTGAACAAAATTAGCCTCTTCCCAATAGAAGCCTATGACTATGCGATCGCCTATCTCAATTGTTGTAGACTGGGAACAGTCATTATCACCAACCAGAAATAATTCGAAATTCAAGGCATTTTCTCTGAATTTCGATTGAATTATGGACTTAATGTAAAGCAACTCCCTCTGCATTATTGCAGTCAATGGGAATTCTTATTCCTCTGATATTATTACCTCCTTCCTAGGATCTTTTAGTGAGATCAACTTCCACCAAATGTTGTTCTTTATATTTAAGCGAAAATTTATATGTAGAACATTGTGAATGAGAGTATATATATATAATTGTATATGCATCTTTCTTATATAATATTTTTTATTCTTGAATAAAAAATATTGGCACTTTTATGACCACTTTTTTGAAAACAATAGATCGTTCGATCTCTTTATCTTTTGAAAATTTAGTTAAAAAATTTTCATTTAGTTACGTATTATTGTTATTTTTTTCACGCAGCTTACGTATGTGCCTCTGGCGTTAGTGATTCCTCCCACTACATTCCTTGTTCATTACCAGATTACTATAATCTATCAGTATTGGCTTCACACAGAAGTAAGTGTTTGATAAGAACAATTTCTGGAAATATTGGATATAGATGTTTTATTTAATAGCCGTCGTTGAACAGTCAACCTAAATTTGAGTTTACGACTACCAATGTTCCTCCCTGTAGCCTTATAATTTTGAACCCAATGAAGAAGACAAGGGAATTCCTAGATTAGTATGTCCAGAGTTATTGATTTGTTATGAGAACTTAAATGACTTTGTTACGTCGACAGATTTACCGTGTTCCAGTCCACCCTTTAATACTCTGAAATTCTTCCACCGGATAGATCCGAACTCCCATTCTCACGAACACTAGTCCAACGCCCTACCAACCAGGCTATTCCAATCCAGAGATAATTATTCTGCTTTGGTAAAGAGTGTTTTATAAAGTAATTTTTAGACTAAATATTTGTATGAATGAAAATTATTCTTAAATAGAAGCACCAATTAAAGATTTAAAACAAATTACATTGCTTGTTATTATTAAAATATAGAATTTACTTAAATTGAAGTATCTATCAGCAACTTGAACATTTGTGGAAAAAATTAAAATATAATTTTGCAGTTTGTATTACGTTGGTTGACGAATCACAGATTAAAGACTCTTTCTTCAAGCAGATTTTTATGTGTTTCAACTCCTTGTAAAGCAAATATGGTTTAGTTTCACTCAAATCCCTCTATACATTTTTTTTCCAATGGCAGGCACTGAATT
>NC_092206.1:50369126-50371507 GCF_043381705.1 Parasteatoda tepidariorum
TAGCCCTAAAGTCGTGTGCTTGTTGGGTCCATTCCCAGAGCGGGATTTGAACCAGCAGCCTATGGCTTCGCAGTCAGGCACGCTAACCGCTCGGCCACCTGGCCGGCTCTATACAATTATTTTGGCCTTATTCTTGATCGAGAAATTACATTATTTTTTTATCATGTTCAAAATTATTAATCTGTGAAGTTTAACAATTAAAACTGTACATTTAATAGAGATCTACATTAAGGAAAAATTAAAAAAAAAGAAAAGAAAAATACTGTAGAATGAGATAGGAAATAAGAAATAGTCCTGCCTGGCAAATTAATAACAAAGAATAGTACGCATTAATGTAATGATTGAAAAAGACATGTCAGGTTTTTTTCAATCATTACAGTCATTAAATAAATCAGTGAGTTTTGTTTATTGCGAGTTTCCCTGTGTTAAAAATTTAATTTTCCTAAAATGCAATGGTTTAAAAGCGCTGTTTTAGAGATTATAATTCGATTTCCCCTTATATTGAATTGATTTTACACTACAGAAGAATTTATCAAACATAATATATTGTGAGCATTAAATTCTTCAAAATATAATGTAAATCAATCTTTTTTATTTTTAATGAAGTGTTAACTTTTCAGATTATTGGCAAATTACCAGCACCAATAGAGTTCTTTCTCAGCACTCCTAGTCATCATAGAGCACATCATGGTAAGTTATTGTACTTCACTTTTTGACTCGCTTATTTGTTTAATTTCGATGTGAGCACATCTTTCAAAAATTTTTCTATTTAAGGAGAAGAATGACTTGGAATATAAAACAAAAAATATATTCGGTATTAATACATAAATACTTGGGACTAAGCCCTCTGTTCGCTGCCGCTTACCAATCTCGATTATTTCATCTCAATAATTCATGTATCTTGGCATCAAACAGTGTTTTCTACTAATGCTGAAACTATTTTTTGCTGTCTTTGAGTATTATAATTCGGAAAAAATATATAGAGAAAAAACATAGCGTTTACGATTTAGTATTAATTGCGTACTAATCTGTACAGCTGGTTCTAAAAAATCTCCAATGCACAGTATATAAACAGTTAAAAGAAGTATGGGCGTACAGTTTATCAAATAACAATTACACTGTAAAAATTCCGGATTAAATTACAGTAAAAAATACTAGCACTCCAGGTGCCACAAAACAGTTTATCGTAAAATCTTTTTTTACCATAAAAAGTAAAAGCAAGGAATCTGATATACCGTAATATTTACTGACATATCACTGCATCATTGTAATTAAATAAATATGACTGTAAAAACTATGATATAAAATGTTACTATAAAATGGTTTTTTACTGTAAAATGGATTTTACGGATGAAGCATTCAGAGTGCCAGTACCTTTTACTGTAATTTGATCCAGAATTTCTTACTGTGTATGGACTTTTTGCTGCTTTACATCTATTAAGCAGCAAACTATTTTGCTGCTTTACAAGTGCTACTATCAAGTCACAATCCAGACCAGCATGAAATCATATTTTTTTTTTTATTTTTTGCCATATTTTTAATTAATAATTATTCCATATTATGATATAATGAATCAGAAGTATATTTCATTCTCTCATTTTATCGAATTGTTTTTTATGTTCCTTAACTTCTTGGCTTTTAATAATTCATATTATTTATAAGTCTTACCGTGTTTCTCTCAAAAAAAATCATAAGATTAGCTGACCTCGCTGGTTTGGGTGTTCACCTTAACGTTGCATTTTGTTTTAGTGAGCAAAGATTTACAAACTTGAAATTACTATGGTGTAAAGAAAAGTATACAGGGATTGAGATGGGGGGAAATGAGCATTCGATCATTAATTAAAGAATTATTAACTGTTAAACCTGTTGGAAAAAATACTGTAATTCTCGGTCAGAAGGTCGCGGGAATGCAGCTATAGAGGTAAAATTTAGCACGCTGAAAGAGCTATATTTGTTTATGAATTTAATTCATAGTTCTTTTTTTTTTTTAAATTCCAGTTTGCTCGAAAGTGTTTATTCAATTTTAAGTGCTTTTCAATTATTTTTGATTCACGTTTGATTTTGCTTTGATGCCGAACTTTTCTGAGACTCAGAAACTTGAAATTTTAAGGGTTTATAAAAAATGTACAAAGAGTTTTTCGTGAATAAAAAAAAAAATGATTCGATTATCAGTTCAGGAGTTATCAACTGATTTGTTGTTAGAAACCATTTTAGTTGTTCTATTGTCTGCTGAAATACAACTACAGAGTTGACATTTGTTAGACCATTTGCATATACAGACTATTTGATGATACACCATTGCTGATAGACCATTTGCCATCATAACTTTAACAAGAGTTGTTTTCTTCGAAATTCTTATTTGTGTTTTATATATATATATA
>NC_092206.1:50372006-50424584 GCF_043381705.1 Parasteatoda tepidariorum
CAGGTGAATTTGGGGTCCAAGACATGACTTGAAAGTCACTGGAATGTTCCTCAAACCAATCCATGACGATTCCACCTTTATGACATGGTGCATTATCCTGTTGGTAAACACCATCCCCCGCAGGAAAAACTGTTGCCATGAATGGGGGAACTTGGTCTGCAACTATGTTCAAGTAGCTTACAGACGTCAAGGATTGTTCTATGAGGATTATGGGTCCTAATGTGCCCCATAAAAGCATTGTTCCTGGGCGAGAAACCATGAATACCTGGGCGAGCCCATTGTTATAGATGGAGGGTGGTCATAATCTAATGGCTCTTAGGTGCATTGTTAACAAGTAATTTATTACTGCTTATTGCGTCGTCGATATGGTTATTACCTTTATTCTTAAGTTTAATTTCCTTCAAGTACGTTTGATTATTTTTCAGACCCTGCTATCTTTTCATTTCGTTACGATTAGCACTTTAGTAAAATGTGCTTACATAAAAATTTTAATAATAATATATTTTCTAAACAAAATAATCTTCTTCATTGATATTTAAGAAAAAAGACTTTTATGAGATCAATAGGGGGAAAATGGTTTATGGCCCTCGAAGTTGATTCTGAGAAAAAAAAATTATTTGCTCACGGACAGGAACTGTTTATTCACATCAAGGCCCCATCTTCACTGTGTAATAACTCTCTACGGGTACCGATATTCCATGTTAATGATTTTCAAAAATTTAGTCATTCTTAAAATGCAACTGATTACAATCCAATAGTCATTTTCTTAAAAAAAAATGTACATAAGATGTTGACCCTTTTGATCTTCAATAATGAATGAGAAGCAACCACAAGGAGCAGAGCCACCTATTTTTATGCAAAAAAAGTCAATATCTATATAGAAATGCATAAAATATATGAATGGGAATAAAAAAGGGAATTTTTTTTAGGTCGTAACAGACGTTATATAGATAAAAACTTTGGCGGATTTCTTATCATATGGGATCGCATATTTGGAACTTTTGAAGCAGAAGATCTTGAAGAAAAACCACTGTATGGTTGCACTACACAAACAAAATCATTTAATCCGTTGATTATACAGGCATGTATACATTTTTCGTTTTTGTTTGTTTGAATATTAGTTTTTCCATATGTGCTTGTTGGAAAAGTATAGTTTTAATAAAATTATTAAACTAGACATAATTTGTTACTTGAATAATTCTAAAATAATTATATTATCCACGATGCTGATTTGACTTAACGCATCAAAAAGTTTAATTTCGAAATAATCTAATTAGTTTTATGAAATAAACATTTTGAATATTGAATATGGTAAGATAACAATTTGTTTAATTGTTAACCAAAACAGTCAAACTACCATAAAAAAGTTGATATTCAAACTGTTAGACATGAAAAAAAAAGGTTTATTGATTGTTTTTTTAAAAATCTAATACGGCTTAACAATCAGAATTGTAACCGCGTCAACTAGGTCTATCTTGTTCCATTGTCATTTTGTTCCACACAGCTAGATATATATTGTGACTGAGAGGGATAATCTGTTAATCTCATGACCACCCTAGGAGGGTTTCGAATTCCAGCGTTAACACCATGAAATTTCTTCCATTCCTTCAATACATGAAAAGTTTCCAGTGTCCTTCACTTTTCAATCGGGGTTTCAAGACTACTAGAATGCGAAATTGTCATTCACGAATGAATGGCGCAACAACCACGAAGCTCCAATGTCCACTAAGTTTTATTTCTATGGCTTAATAACTATGCTAGTTGTAAATGCTTACAAAACCGTATAGTTTAGCATTCACGTTTTTTAAAACCGTAACAGTTTTAAACGGTTTCAAAACCGTAAAAGTAAAAAAAAAAATTCTAACCTTAAGCTTTATGATTAATCGAAGGAACAGACTTCTGCCTATTAGTTTAAAGTAATTTCAGAATGAATACTCTAACAGTGTACCATGCTTCGAAAGCCAATCCTTTACAAAACTATACGGTGAAACGGATTACTCTGCTGAAAGTACCAATCACAATTAAGATTGATTATTCTTACAGGATGTATTTGATCATCACCTCACTCAATCATGTCAAGTCCCTAGACCCATTTTTCGGAGCTCTGTCTTCTAATGGCCAAGATAGAAATGCCAAGTAAATTTGACCCTCAGCAGATGATGTGAACCACACCTTAGCTGGTACCCCTCCCTCCAAACTATCTTATCACAGCCAAAGCGATGACTTTTAGCCACAATATTTTTAACGTGCACCTTGCAGCCTATACTCACCGACTTAGTCAACTGGATGATTCGAACTTACGACCCTAAGCTTTCACTCGATGAATAACACTATTTAAGTAAGTTCAATTTTCAGATTACCATGCGCACAGAATAAAGACCCAGATCTAAAGTATCATTTACCCTAGGATGACACTTTAACACTGCTGGACAAAAGCTCATAGATTAAAGTGGACACTATAGAAAATATTATAAACTGGACACAATAAACTTAATTCTTTGCCTTGATACCATTCTCTTTCACTTTTGGAAATTGATATTGCTTTTGTTTCTTCTAATTCAATTTTAATTTAGTTATTTTTCAATTGAATTTAATAGTTTTAATTCTCTATTTTCAGACACAACATTTTATACGGATATGGAAGAGATTTTGTGAGTATGAAAAATGGAGTGATAAATTATCCGCTGTATTCAAAGGACCAGGTTGGACACCAGGGTCTCCGTGGACCGGAAACATAGAAGATGTACCGCATGTATGCTTCTAATGATACATTTTGAGAATTCATTTGTTACAAATAAAAAGCAATTCTCACACTGTTAAAAATACTCATTAATTCTAAGCTATAATATTGCTTAAAATTACTGTAAGTTTAATAGATATTGTTTTTAACATTTAATATCACTTTTAAATATGGTGAGATATTAATTCTAATATTGTATTAACCCGAGCTATCATTTATGCCAGGCATTTAATTTTATGATAGTTATTTGTATAACTGTATGATAGTTATTTGTCTAAGAAAAACAGGTGAATTAGAAACTGATGCATATCTAAAAAAAAGAGGCATATGGAATTTATTTTAAGCCATGATGATACTAAAATTAATTTTTCAGTGTTGATTCAGATTCTTTTTAATAATATTCGCAAAATTTTGTTCTTATTGCAGCCAGCTCCTCATTTTGAATTGTATAATCCAAATATGTCAATATTCAGGAAATTATACTCCATGGCACATTTTCTTATTTTGATCATTACCTATCAACTACTTACTTGGAACATGACAGTAAGTATGCAAAAAATATATTCTAGAAAGTCTCTGGTATGTATTATTTTCTCTTGGTATGTATTATTTTTATTGCAATATTGCAAACTTTTGAAAGAGTAAACATTACAAATATTAAATACCTAAACGAATTGTAATAACATTTTACATAATGTAGACAATAATTCTCTGGCATGTATTATTTTTATTGCAATATTGCAAACTTTTGAAAGAGTAAACATTACAAATATTAAATATCTAAACGAATTGTGATTATATAGTCGAACCTCTATTTCACGAATTTTTCGATACCTCGAGGAAGAAAAAATTCTCTTCAAATTTCCTATACACTTGATTTCACGATTTTTTTTCTAATCCTTCGATAACTTGAATTTTTTTCTCCATAAATAGTGTAGATTTTTTTTCTGAAAATAAAAAAAATATTCAAAAAAAAAAATTAAGAGTAGAAAACCAATTCTCATAATGATAAACTTTTTTAAAAAAATGGACAGTGGCAGTGGCATGGAATGATGTGTCTCTCTCTACGATAATGAATGGCTTCAAGAAGGCTGTATTCATTAAAGATCACGAAAGTAGTCAAACAATCAATATCGTTAATTTATGCTGAAAACTACACCGAAAATGATTGGGACAGATTGACCGGACTCATGAAACTTGATGACTTGGAATTTCATAACTTTGTAAACGGAGATGATGCAGTAACAGTGTGTGGTCAGTGGCATGACCATGATATCATCGCTCAAACGAAAGCTTCTTGTGAACTATCAGAAGAAGAGGATGAGGAAATCGAATATTTACCACCCAATGTTACTAACAAACAAGCACTTTCTGCAGTGGACACTGTAAGGAAATTTATTTGAGAGGCAGCCAAATATGTCAGAGGAGACATTTAAAGCTATAGTCCACTTAGAAAGTGTTACAGACAAACTTCCTTACACATCTCTAAAGCAAACAACAATTAAATCTTTTTTTAAATGAAAGTGTAAAAAAAGTTTTTAGAATACATATGGAATAGTGAATAAGGTATGTAAAGAGCATTTTTCTTTATTCTACCATCAATAACATGCGATTTTCGATAATTCGAATTTTCGGTATCTCGAATTTTTTCTCCTCTCCCTTCAAGTTCGAGATATCGAGGCTTGACTGTATAAGTATATGAAAATAATAACATTTTACATAATGTAGGCAATAATTCTCTGGTATGTATTATTTTTATTGTAATATTACGAACTTTTAAATGAGTAAACATTACAAATATTAAATATCTAAACGAATTGTGATTACACAAGTATATGAAAATACTAACATTTTGCATAATGTTGGCAATAATTCTCTGATATGTATTATTTTTATTGTAATATTACGAACTTCTAAAAGCGTAAACATTACAAATATTAAATACCTAAACTAATTGTGACTATATAAGTATATGAAAATAATAATATTTCGCATAATGTAGGAAATCTGTAAACCATCAAATATTTTAACAAATATCTGTTTTTAAAGATAGTGTTTTAAGTTATTAAATATTGATATATAACTGTTTACATCTCAAAGATAAGTTCGAAATATATGAAAGCAACCTTTAACTTTAAACCTGGAACATATTGTAATATTCCGTTAAAACAATCTTTTTATGGTAAATAACATATTATTTATGTTGCAATATTTTTTAAGAGTGAGATGCGATTTGTAAAATTTTCAATGAGGGATATCCCATACATTTTACGGAAATTAAATTTTAGCAAAAATTTTAAATTTAGTCGTAAAATGTGATCACAATCAAAAATCTCACAAGACGAATCAACCAGATCACACGATCATTCAGACATTTTAAGATATAACAATATTTTTCAAAAGAATTACTATTATTAATTATTAAAGTGCGCAAAAGAAAAACGAACTACCCTGAATAACTTTTGGTCTAATGATCGGGTCTTTACTTTCTAGGATACAATCTTAAAGGCTTGAGGGAGTGATCTCAAATATGCTAATTAATTAGTATAGACGATATTTTTAATTAAAAATATCAGGCATAAAAACGTATTTTCTCCGAATGGACATACGATTTTTTACATCATTTTAAAGAACGTACTTTTACAAGGCAAAAAACAAAATTGCGGCGAAATCAGTCGATTTCGTCGCAGTTTTGTCGGCGAAATTGACTGATCAGACTAGACTAGATATTTCAGGAACTGATCAGTAGATTTCGATCAGTTCCTGAAAAATCTAGTTTTAAAGATACATCTTCTTGTTAGTGAGACTAATTGCAAAATTTTTTCCCTTAGATCTTACCAAAATCAATTATTAATCCAATTGCATGTTTTATATGCTATACGAGTATATCATTAGGATTTGTGCTTGATAAGAGGCAAGTATTTTAATTTTCTTTCTTATTAATTTTGTTTTATTTAAAAAATGCTATTATTATAATTTGCTTTATTTCGTAATACATAAATTATAAAATGCACAAAAAAACTTTAAGAAAGGTATGTTATTTAACTACGATTACGAAGTTACGAAGTTTACTATCAAAATGTACTTTCTCTGAATAAACATTTTTACTGCAAAGAAGCGGTAACCCATTTTAGACTTGAAACAGGGCACGATTGCTTATCAGATCATTTATGTAACATAAGAATACTTCCCAGTAAAAGCAAAGCATGCCCAATTTGTGACACAGATGTATTAAACTCTGATGACTTCTTGTTGTGCAAGGGACTAGACAGGAACTCCCAGAAAAGTGAGAATGTCACTAAATTGTATTGGGACGCAAGAACTCTCATGAATTGTCACTAACTTTACCTTTTTCATGTTAATGTTTAAAATTTTATATTGTTGAAATGTTTATTGATTTAAATGTTTATTGTTCTTCTTTGTTCACTTTACCTAAATTGTTGAATTGTTTCTTTGCTATTTTTCTGCTCCTTTGTGATGAAGTGAGGTGTCAAATTTTCTGGATTGAAATCCTTATAAAACCATATAAAACACACATTTTTACTGCTTTTGCGTATTATATATCTGAATACTATACGTATTTGCATGCTATGTATTGTCACTATACATCTGGCACTGTCACTACACACCTAATTGGTATTGTCACTATACACTTAATTGGTATTGTCACTGTACACCTAATTGCACGAACAAATCTTCTTTGCAATTATTTAGAAAGCTTGTCAAAAATTTTTCATGAGGGAAACAATTTCTTATAATATACTGTTCTTTTCATTCAAATGATGTTAAGAGTTGAGGGTCGTGAGTTCGAACCTCGCTGCCGACTAAACAAGCGACGTGCATACGTAACAAGGTGTGCATTTATTTTGTCGACTCTGGAAGTCCTCTCGTTGATTGTAGTAGGAGAGTTTCATTTGAGTTTATTTTAAAACCGAGTTGAACAGCCAACCCAATTTTTAGGCTTACGACTACTAATGTTCAACTCCCTTGCCTTCTAATTTTGAACCAATCCCGAAGACAAGGCTACTCTTGGATCAAGTTGGTGCAAGCCGGATGCGGATTCGTATCTACCAGCAATCGCGAGGATTCGAACCCAGTTCACCTCATTGAAAGGCAAACGCTCTATCCCCTGAGCCATCGCGGCTCTAGTAAGGGAGTTTGGAAAGAGTGGTGCCAGTTCTGCACACATCATCTGACAGAGGACAAAATTACGCGATATTTCTGTCATGGTAACTAAACAAATAGAGCCCTAAAAAATTGGCCTAGGTGTTTGGAGATATGTGGTTGGCTGATGTGTGCAATGATATTAGTTCATTGCATTAGTTTTATAAGTTTAAAAAAAGCAAAAATTATCCTTAA
This sequence comes from Parasteatoda tepidariorum, assembly GCF_043381705.1. NCBI lineage: Eukaryota > Metazoa > Arthropoda > Arachnida > Araneae > Theridiidae > Parasteatoda > Parasteatoda tepidariorum. The sequence continues at coordinate 50,379,106 of NC_092206.1, forward strand.
AAATAGATACCGTATGAAATTTTTAATTATTTCTCTACAGTTTTTGAAAGTACATTTATATAGCCATTTTATCAGTATTTAATAGACTTCCAATTAATTGAATAACATCTAATTAAGTGAATTTTCTTTTCCGTCATTACTGTAAATTAGCGCTTAAATCTGATCTACATAAAAGTTTTATTTTAAAAAATTTATATTTTAGACGTAATCTGGTGAATTGTAAAGCAGTTTTTTCTTGTAATTTAAGATGAAAACCTGTGGAATTTTTTACATATTTTTGTCTTTTCAGAGGTGAAATAAATTTTATTACATAATTTAAGCAATGTGAAATAAATGTTAATAACACTTGTTGATGCTTATGCATGTATGAATATTATTGTGATAACTTTTGGGCAATACTCTTTACTTCCTTTAATAACTTTACTTTTTCCTATATTATGACACCTTTTATTTACAATATAAATTACTAAATTCTACGCATTTTACTACATTAAGTTATTTCTTTTATTCATAACTGTTCCTTTTACATTATATTTCTTTTTTTACAGTCGGTATGGACCACCTTTTGAGTTCCTGAGATGCGTCATTTATTTTCTAGTAGATAGGATAATATACCCGGAAATCAGAAATTATAGATTGGCCATGCTATTTTTGTATCTCAGTAGAGCATGGTTTTCAGCAACGTTAGCAATGTGGGCTAGTTGGTACTTGGTTCGTAGCTTGCGTAAAATAAACAAAGAAAAGAATTCGTGACAAGTTAAAATTTGATGGATTTTAAAAGCTACAACTAAAAATATTATGTAACAAAAGGGATAATCTGATACTTTCGAAGAGCATGACTATGCAATTTAGGAGATTGGAAAAGAGTTCTTAACGTGGTTTATGGAAGCTCTTTCGCCGAGGAAGATAAAAAAAAGCTACAGTTTGAGTGTGGACTTGAAGAAAAGATATATAATTTTAAACTATCTATGTCATTTTGCTGACTAACTGAATTTTAATCTATCTCTATCATTTCATTTTATGACAAAACCTTCGAAAGATAGCCGAATTAAATAGATAACCCTTTATAAATGTTTTACTTAAAAAATTCATTTATTCTGTTTTTAGTGGTATTTAAAAGTTCATCGACTTGCTAAATATGTTACCATTTCTATTTAAATTATATTTGAAATTGAAATATTTAATATTTTATCTGCATCTATAGTTAAGTGTAACAAATTATTATTATTATTTATTAGCATAAAGCATTTAGATTATTATTCTCAGTTTCAAATCAGTTTTTCTCCTATTCGATGTGTCAATTACTAGTGTATCTCGAAAGCATAATGTTGTTTATATTGTTGAAAATTACATGAAATAATCGAAATTTGTAACATGTATTTTCGTAATTAAAAAATAAATAAAACGTAGAAAGCAAATGAGCATCGGTTAAGAAAAAATGCATGTTTCAATTGAAGAACATAGCAATTCATCCATCGGAGGAAAACTATTATTGTCGAATTAATAATGTTTTTAATTTCAAAAGAAAAGATAAAAAAGTTGCCCAAAATTCTTTGCATCTTATAATTGTTAAACAAAGTGATGCCTAAAAGCAATTTAGAATTTTTTTTTATTTCGATTAAGTCTCAAAACAATTAACATTCTTCATGATATAAATCTTTTTTATTTATTAGTAAGATGTTAGATATTTTTGAAATGATCCATATTCTCTGTCATGTCCACTATTTTTTTCTCTAAATCTTGAAATAATTAAATAGTTTAAATCTTTTTTTATTATTTTATCCCAAAACGCTTGAATTTAGAATTGATATTTGTAAACAAATTATCAGCAGAGAAAATTTCAATAACTCTAAAAGGAAAAATTATTTTTTTCAAAATTTGAAACAAATTTTTGACTTACTTTTTATTTCATCGTTTTTATGTCATTATTTTATTCATCAAAACAATACTGAATTATAGGAAAAAGAAGCTGTGGCATGTAAATAATTAAACATAAAATGTTTTTGTTGTTATTCCAATAAAAAAGTCATCATAATAATTGAATTAAGGAGATTTCTTTAAATATTTCCAAAAAATAGGCATCATTGTTGATGAAGAAATTGTCACATGTAAATAATTGAACATAAAATACTTTTATTCTCACTCCTATAAAAGTTATGATAATAACAGAATTAAATAGGCTTTTATTAAATATTTAGAAGAAAATTAAATATATATTTTTAAGAAAGAAGCTGTCACACGTAAATAATTAACTAATTTCCATTCCTATAAAAATCATGACAACAATAGATTTAAATAAGGTTTTTTAAAATAGTCAACAAAAAAAAGTTAGATACCATTGTTGAAATAGAAACTGTCTTTTGTAAATATTTAAAAATAAAATAATTTTTTTATCCTCCCTAAAAATGATGATAACAGTGAATTTTGTTTAAATATTCACAAAGAATTATATATCATTGTGTAAGAAAAAGAACTTTTTTCCAATCTGAACTGTTATCTGTGCAGTTATCTAATCTGTGCAGTTATTTATTTTATTTTACTCCCTTTTATTATTGACTTTATTTACCATTGTAGAATGTTCCAGTGCTATGGAGATTTACTAATGCCGTTTATGAAATTAATGTATTATGTATTGTATTCGACCTGTAACTCTTGAAAGGGAGATGAGGAAAACTATCCGTATTAATATTTTACATCAACTAAATAACTTTTAGATTATTTTTGATGTAAAATACATTTTTTTTATATATTATTGCAACAGATTGTCATTACATAAATAACGAATATGTTTCTCCTCTATATATGTTTGACTTTTTTTTCCTTTTGTAACTATACGTCTTCTAACCTTTTAGTTGTTGTTGAATTCATTTGTTTATGAAATATAAATAAGGAAATGTTTGTTTAATTCCTAATTTAGTGTCAAAACTTTTTTGAATTTATAATGAATGAATATTTTCAAAAATGTATGTGTAGTTCCTGAAATCTTTGATAACTCTGTCAATGAATCGTAATTTTGTAAATTTTTTATTCTTTTCAAAGAAATGAATATTGTCTCAGAGATAAGTTGTACATTTGTTTTATTAAAGAGACAATTTGTTTTATTTTTGTATGTATTAAAGACAATTTGTTTTCTTCAAAAAAATAATAATTGAATGAAAAAATTATTTTATTATTGAGAAATTATAATGAACAAATATATTTCTAAGAATAAATGGTGTACTTCCTGTATTTTTATTGCTTTATCAATTACACAGCATGCACCAAACAGACATTAATCTTTTGAGTAAAAACAAACGCTTGATAAAGTTAAAGATATTAACTTTACAGTCCAACATATCTCTAGAATTTATACAGATATTCTTATTTCAAAGCTCTTAGTGATGAAGTAAAAATGATATAATTGAGCTAAGTTTAGTTAAAGTAGAAAATAGTTATTTAAAAAGCGAAATTTAAAAAATAAACTTTTAATTATGATAAGCCTTTTTCATGTTGAAATATGTAAAACCAGGAAAATGCTAATTTTTTGCAAAAACTTTCTAGAAACATTAAGATTCAACGAATTCATCAACGATCCTTTATTAATTTTTGTATTTCATACATTTGTATTTTAGGCATTTGTATTGCACATTTGTTTTCAATTGATTTTATGCCATTATATGCAAACTTATATAATATTATTTACATAATTATTAATCAAATAAATTTCTAATTTTATTTAGTTTAAAAATTGGCTTATTTTTCGCTTATTTTCTTACTAAAACCAATTTACATTTCAAGTCCTACACAGTTCACAGTTTAAATAGAAATAAAATGAAGTTAAATAAAAGCTTCATGTTTCAAAAATGTTTGATCAACTATATTAGTACAAAAACATGTTTTAGATATGTAAGCTGGGGGAAATGCAGGAAGCGATATTTTCAAATATTTTTAACAAATTCCATTTTGACAAAAATTATATATACTTTTTTTTTCCAAAGAATTTTATTGCTAGAACGTTAATTTAAATATTATTTGTTTATTATTGGTATATAATACAAAAAAAAGAAAAGTCTAACACAAGTGTCGATGCATTTTTATTAACCAGAAAATCATATGGTAGAATCCAGTTTTTCCACATTAATATCCATATAATTTCCGTACAATTTTGTCACCAGGATAAAATTAATAAGGGTCATGAAGGTATCGTTTTCCTATAAAATATTTCAGTATCTCTGATTTGAAGGCATTGACCTATAATATTCATTTTTCTTATTCTACTCTTGTATTATTACATGTATGATTTTGATTGCTTTCTAGCTTGAAACTGGAAGAGTTCTTTCTTTATCATTATCTAGTTCTGTAATATTACCTTATTACGCAACATTTCGAAACAAACTTATGTAAACTGTCTAAAACTTACTACTAGCCGTTTTACAATTATTATTTTCTTGGATTAAATTAGATTGATATACTATTATAAAAAGATTCATTAAATGACTAAGATATCCAATCAGCTTCATGTACAATGTCATGCATACGCAAATTGTATTTAGTATATCAGCTTATTTGGTAAATAAAAATATTAAAGTATGGTTGTGCACTTACCAAATTTGTAATAACTATGTACCTTTACTTTTAAATGTTGTTTTATAAAATGATTACTAAGCAAAATTATTCATGTTCACTTACAGTTCTTAACAGAACTCTCATGAAAATTTTTGGTTGTGGAAAGTGAGGGCACAAGCAAACAGAATTCGTTATTGTATAGAATTAAGTAGCGTTGATCATAAATGTAAATATAAATTTCAAGTGTTAAGTCAAAATAAGATTTGTTCTGATATTAAACAAATTCCATATGGGCCATGGATTAGAGAGTTAAATAATTTGAATATTCGCTTAAGTGACTTAGAACGGAAAAGATACTCTGTTGAGAAAGAAATAAAATTACTAATCGGAGCAGATATTGCGAGTAAAATACTGACAGGAAAAATAATAAATTTAAGTTCAGGCCTGTTGTGTATAGAAACGAAGCTCGGAAATTGCTTATTAGGCAGTTATTTATGCGATACGCCTACAACTACGAATGAAGCTTCTCTTTTTATTTCTTCTCTGCTTATCAATGAAAGAGAAATCGCAGATTTATGGCGCCTTGATTTATTGGGTATCTCCGATCCTACGATGAGTCAGAATAAATGCGAATTAGAAAAAGAAACTCTTAAACATTTTGAAGAGACAATTAAAGTCAATTCTATGGGAAGATATGAAATCGCGTTACCTTGGATTACGGATAGTTCGCTTTTAACCAGTAATAAAAATATTGCACTTAAGAATGCGAAAAATTCCAAAAAGAAATTAATGGACTCAGGAAATTTTAATGCTTATTGTGAGGTCTTCGAAAATTGGTTATCTCTGGGAATTATTGAAATTGTGACGGATAATAAATTGGAAAATGTTCATTTTTTGCCTCATAGGCCAGTGGTTAAAGAAAATTCAAGTACTAAAATAAGACCTGTATTTAATGCTAGTGCTCGAATTGCAGGTAAACCGTCATTAAATGATTGTTTGGCCACGGGACCAAATTTAATCGAAATAATTCCATCGATTCTCAATAAATTTCGTAAGAATAAAATCGGTGTGACCTCAGATATTGAGAAAGCCTTTTGTATGATATCTATTCACCCGAAAGACACCGATTTTTTAAGGTTTTTTTGGTATGATAAAAACAATTCGGATAAATTGATAGAGTATAAACACAAAAGACTAGTGTTTGGTTTAACCACTTCACCCTTTTGTTTAGCCTTTACGTTACGATATCATTTAAATAGAGTTTCAGATCATTTAAGTCATACTGCTGAAATTCTTAAGAATTCCTTTTACGTTGATAATTGTGTGACTAGTTTAAGTTCAGAAACCGAAACTCGAAATTTTATTTTGGAATCGCAAGCGATAATGGCACAGGGTCTTTTTAATTTACGAGATTGGCAGACCAATGCATCTGATTTGAATAATAATTCTGATAAGAAAGATGTGTCCGTGTTAGGTCTCAATTGGAATACGGAAAGTGATACGTTATCTTGTAAAATTGAACCTGTTGATTATTCTGAACAATTAATTACGAAAAGATTTGTATTAGCAATGGCTCATAGGGTATTTGATATTATTGGATATACAGCTCCTGTTATGTTGTTACCTAAGATAATTTTGCAGGAGACTTGGAATTTAAAATTAAGTTGGAATGATGAAATTCCAGATAATTTGGCAAAGAGATTTAAACTCTGGCTCTCTCAGTTACATTTATTAGAGGACATTAAGATTCCTAGATGGCTAGAATATGAACCATCTAATGTTGTATTTAGCTTACACTTATTTTGCGACGCCAGTAAATTAGCTTACGGATTTTGTATATTTTTAAGAATTGTTGTTAATGATATTGTTAAAATTCATTTGGTCAATGCTAAAAGCAGAGTAGCTCCTCTAAAGCCACTTACTATTCCTAGGCTGGAACTACTAGCCTGTTGTATAGGAGCTAGATCGCTGTCATCCATACTTAAAGATCTTGCTCTCAGTGAAGTTCAAATTTATTGTTGGACTGATTCGACCACAGCTCTGAGTTGGATTAAGCGTAATTTAAATTGGGGATTATTTGTATATAATCGCGTTAAAGAAATTCGCTCGGAAACTTCTCTCACCATGTGGCGCCACTTGCCAGGTAGCTCGAACCCTGCCGATCTTGCATCACGTGGCTGCACTGCTGAACAGTTAATTCAACGTCGTTGGTGGGAGGGACCGATTTGGCTCTACGATAAGGAAGAAAATTGGCCTAAATCGGAAGAAAACCCAAATGAAGAATTGGTTAATTCAGAGCTACGTAAAACGGTAATAATTGCTTTAAATACGGATGATAGTGATCAATATTGGTATTGTAAATATTTTTCATCATATAAGAAAACTTTAAGGATGATAGCATGGATATATAGATTCTTTTATAACTGTAAACATAAAGATAAAAATTTGTCTAAGGTTTTAAGTGTAGATGAACTTTGTAAAGCTGAAATTTCTCTGATGTTATTAATTCAAAAGGATGGTTTTAAAGATGTAAATGATAATAAACTTAAGCAATTAAGACCATTTGTTGACCAAAATGGTGTTATAAGAGCTAAAACCAACCTTGATTATCGTGATGATACATCAGATTTCATCCATCCTATTATTTTACCTAATAATCATCCTGTAGTAAAATTGTTAATTTTAAGTTATCATGTTGATTATTTACATGCTGGTATTTCTCTTTTGATGTCTCACTTAAGAGAAAAATATTGGATTTTGAAAAGTCGAAAGACTATTCGTAATTGTATTAAGCATTGTGTGAAATGTCAAAGATTTAAAGTTAAAAGATGTGAAGTTATGCCAGGAATTTTACCTAGTGATCGAGTAAATGATGCCGCAGTATTTGAGATAATAGGGGTTGACCTAGCAGGTCCACTGTACCTTAAAGATAAAAGAAAAGCATACATAGTTCTTTATACGTGTGCAGTGTATCGTGCAGTACACTTAGAATTAGTAACCCTTTTGACGACCGAAGCATATTTTCAGTCCTTAAGACGATTTATTGCGCGACGAGGCAGACCCTCAGTTATATATTCCGATAATGGAACAAATTTCGTCGGCGCAGAAAAAGCTCTTCGTTTAATAGATTGGGATAAATTGAGCTCAAAGGTTGCAGAACAAAAAATACGCTTTAAGTTCAATCCTCCTTCAGCAAGTTGGTGGGGGGGTTGGTGGGAGCGCTTAATCCAGATGGTGAAACAAATCTTACGTAAAATATTAGGACGCGCTACGCTCAACTATGAGGAGTTACTCACTCTCCTTTGTGATTGTGAAAGAATAATAAATACGAGGCCCCTCACTTACGTATCCGAAGACGTGGCCGATATTTCACCATTAACTCCCGAAATGTTCTTGCACGAGATACCTTCCTCAGGTGTAGTAGATATTGATCAGGTAGATAAGAAAAATTTAAGTAAACGAGCTAAATATCTCCAAAAAATAAGAGAATTACTTAGAGCTAGATTTAGGACTGAATATTTAGGGCAATTACGCCAACAATCGTTAAGAGATTATAAGGATAAACCGTTAAAAGTCGGGGAAATAGTTTTAGTCGAAGATATTAATAAGAAGCGGACATTTTGGAATTTAGCTAAGGTATTAAAGGTAATTCCTGGCAGAGATGGTCACACAAGAGTAGCCCTTGTAAAGACAGAAAATTCAGAAATTTTAAGGCCAGTTCAAAGACTGTTTAGATTAGAGCTGGAAAATGAGTATGTTGATGTAACAGGAAAATCATTGAAAATAAGTAGCAGTGGAAGAATTGTTAAACCTACTGTTCAGTAATATTTTGCAAACTGTATGATTCATTATGCTTTGTTTATGTTAAGTATTTTGTATGATTGTTTATTGATGTGTTTTTCTTTCATTTATATCGAAATTTTATAGGTCTAAAAATTAGAAGTTTGTTGAGTATAATTACAGGTATTCTACTCAAGGTGGGAGGAAATATGGTAAGTTAAAATCCGAAGTGAAACTTTTAGAAATACGAACTGAAACTTAAATGTTAGCGCATGCGCGCATCTATTGGATAACCTCCCCCAAATACTTCTATATTAGTTGGCTTTTACTTACGAGATCTGGATGTAAGATGTTATGTTTGTCTGCTTGTTAATTGTATACCATTGTTGATGTTGTTTTGCTGAATAAAATATGTTATCAAATAGTGCTGGTATTATCCTCGACCTTCTAAACAGTGACATCTGCCAATTTTAGTTATTTCACTTCTTTTAGGGCATAATTGAGAAATAAACCCCTAGCAACCACACTACCCTGTACTCCTCTTAAACTATGACAAGAGAAAAGCTATGTTATACAGATTCTTAGTCTTAAAACATACAATTCAGAAACGAGAAATTGGGATTGCACCTGGCTTTTCTTATTCTTTATTTTATCATCGCTATGAATATTTATTAGAACTAGATAGAGCTGACATCTACTAATATCATTTTTAACTAGCAGTTTTCTAAACTTAAAGAAAGCAATAAAAAATTTTAATACAATAAAAGTCTCTTTTCAGAGGAGTGGATTGCCACGCAACTTTCAATTCGGTTTTCAATTTGGTTTACAATTAAAATATACGGGTTCTCATCTGAATCATAGTTAAGTATTTGTGCATAATTATGTTTTATCTTATGCATAACAAGAAATGAAATGTAAAAGTATTTACCAATCTAAAATAAAAGATGATTCAGTAATTACTAATTTAATAATTCAATTATAATTAATCATTTAATAATAATTAATCATTTAATAATAATTAATAATTTAATAATAATTAATAATTTAATAATAATTAATAATTTAATAATAATTAATCATTTAATAATAATTAATCATTTAATAATAATTTATCATTTAATAATAATTAATAATTACTATAAGTTTACTTAGCAACAGTTTATAACTTTATTCATGACGGAAAATGATTAAATTTGTCAAACTTTTTATTAGATAAAATACTTACATGCAGAAAATACAATAAAGGTAAATTGCGCAAAAAATAAACAACTTTAATAAACGTGACTTTATAATAAAACCATTTTACATGTAGTATTTACAATTAGACGTGACAATTAGATATTTAAATTTTGTTGAAGACAGGCGAAAAATTTCAAATTTTGAAAAATGGCTCGACTATTAAGGAGCTTGGCCACCCCTGATTTATGACATACAACTTCTTTTCTTAGCGTAGTACCACTGTTTTGAGTTAAATTTTATTATTGAACTTAGTTACTCCATTATTAGGGATAACTCAAGTTCAGTTTAGCTTTATTAATTAATTTATTTGCTTTTTATTTATTTGTTTTCATTTATTGTTATGGAGAAGGAATATTCAGGGGGTACCATTTTATGTTGAGATGATGGAATATCAGGTGAGGTTGGAGTTTGTATGGTATAGTGGGCCAAGTTGAAGAATACTGACACATTGAAGATTGCGATGAAAACAGAAGGGTGATGAATAGAATACTTGAACCGGATCAGAATTAATAAAAAGCTTTTATTTATTATATTTGCAGAGCTCGAGATACCAAATATACATATTATCCATACGAATTTCAGTTGAATCAATTTTGCATAATAATATTTTTAAGGACAGGCCATGGGAGACAAATCCCCCACAACCTGCCTAACCAAAAGCCAAATTAAAAAGTTATTAATAGATTTTTGTGTTCGATTAGAGGCGACAGTGAATTAATAAGTCTGCATTTGTAATGAAATAAAAAGTATCCGTTGCATTGATCTATAAGAGAAGGATAAATATTATATGTTCATGTTCGTTTTTAAAAGATTAAGTCTGTGATTTATTTTAAATGTAATTCTATTAATAAAAAAAGCTTAAGTAATGAAAGATATTTTAAAAGATAGAAAATAAATATGTAATGCCAATTGTGGCATCACAATTGTTTTTAGCATAAGTAATTTAATACTAGATTAACCTGTAAACAGAGAGATCACTGCATACCAAAGTTACCTTAAGTTATATTAAAGGATAGCACTTTTTGTAATTTTTAATTTCTGTCCTCTTTAATTCGGGTGTAATTATTTATAGAATATTATTTAATCATTTTAAAAGAAGAAATTTTTTTAAAAATAAATATCAAAAAATAGATTTCAAAATGCTGTTTACGTTATATAAAATATTAAGTTACAAAATTATGCGATATGTCTGAATTGGCAAATTATTAAAACTGAAAAGTGTTTTAAATTACCACGAGTGATAGTATTTTTTGTGATTTACTTATTATTGTAAATGTTGTTCTTGGTAAAATTATTAAGATATTATTTAAGTATTTTAGGAAATGGCCGAAAATTGTTTAATAATCATTAAAAGCTTATAATTTGCAAAATGTTTTATATGGTACATAAAATGTTAAGTTTCAAAAGGTTATAAACATTGCATAAAATAATATATTTCAAAATGAATCATTAAAAATAATGCGATGAATAAAATTTTAACACGTTGTGTCTTCGGGATATTTTATACATAAATCATTAAGGTTATTTTACAGTAGTCTCTGATATTTGTGTAAAGTATTACACTAGGAACGAATATTTGCTTTTTGTATTATCTAATGCATGTCCTAATTTTATATTCAAAATAGAATTCTTACATTAAGCGTCTCAACCAAGCTGAGTAGTTTATGAAATCACGAATAGTTTATAAAATCTCTCATCTTTCTTTAATTATACTTGAAACAGAACTATCTAAGCCCGGAATTGTCTGATAATATCTCTCATCATCGGTTAAATATGTTGAAAACAGGCCTATAACCTTATGAAAAAGAAACTTCTTAATGCAGACTTGTCATATACGCAAACGCTTTCAAGATATTTCAATAGTCAGTGCCAATTAAAAATACATGTTTAAAACACCTTTGTGGACGGACGTTATTATCCGTAAAAAGGAAACTTAATCCATATGATCCACGGGAAAGTTTTACAAAGGGTGCAATTATCTCATTCTGTATAGTTGACCTGTTGGAGTACCACTATCGACTTCATGAAGGTTGATATGACAGTCTGCCATGATATCTGCACAGACCATCTGGACCATAGTGGTCCTTTCCGACAATGTTAGAGAGCAAATTTCGATTTCAGGGTTGTTTCCAGATCAGAACACGTCTCAACTCCCTGTTCAAACTCATCTCTGATGAGAGCTCGCTTCAAACCACCCATCATCTGCCCAAGACAGGTACTCTCAGCACCATACTAGTTGGTGATTTTCGTGGTTTACAATCAAAGGAATGCAGACTACAGAGAACCTGGCATACAGTTTAACTGTATTAAGTATCTGAGCTTAAGTATCGTGAAATAGACACGTCTGTTACAATATACAGGTTGTCAGACAGTTGTGTTGCTCTCTCTCGCCTATTCTTTATGGTTAAAAATCTCCGGTCTTGAGCCAATGTTGTTGCTTTTTTACAGCATTGATCAGGTCAGGAAATCACTATTCATGTCTCTGCGAACTGTGTCCACAGTGCGGGAGACCTCATTTCTCGAAACCCCGAGGTTCCTACAACAAGTAGCCTGTAATTGGCCCACCTTGAGTCATAAACTATCCACCTTCTTGTGACATCGTCTAGATGCTGACGACTGGTCCTACTAACGATAGATAAACAAAGTAATTCAAAAAACAAGGATTGAACAAAGCTACGATGTTTCAGTACATCCTTAATAACACAAACTACATAAACGCAATCACACCGCCACTGCCTTACGACGTCATAATCTATCTATATTATATAAAACGCTAATACATACGTATGTATGTATGTATCAAAAAACCGATGATATTTCTTTTCTCGCGCTGGCAACAGTTTTCATTTTTAATTGATTGGATTCGGCGCGTAAGAGCACGTAGTGAGCAACCAGATAACAATAACCAGAGTGAGCATTATCAGGTTGTTCAATTCAGATTCATGCACTAAAAACATGACAATATTTAATTTAAACTCAATTAGGAATTAATTAATTAATTGAAGTGAGAATGCTTTAAAAGGCCGCTGTTGAATTGATATTTTTCTACTGGGAGCTACCTAAACGTCTAAAAAACGTTTAAGTGTTTGTATTGAATGCATTGAATTTTTTTATATTTCGCGTTTATTTATGCATTGAATTTTCACGCTTTAAAATGCAGAATATTAGTGAAGCAATATTTGATAATTTATTTTGCTAATATGTTTCTTATTTAGCTAATGTTTTGATTTTTTCACCATGTACAATCTAAATAGCTAATATACTTTTTTAAAAGCCAATAAGAACATTGGTAGAATTCTTCTACATAAGTACAATACTATGTCTTTGATGATAAAATACTATGTCTTTGATGATAATATATTATGTCTTTGTGCTAGAACATTGTGTTCATTGGCGAGCGAGCGCAGCGAGCCATGGTTCACGGCGTGAACCACATAGGATTGCGTAGCAATTCTCGGGGGTTGGCGAGCTTCAGCGAGCAGGGGGCGGTGCCTCCTAGTTAAATTTAATACACTGATAGATGATAGTTGATATTTTAAGTTACGACTAAAACGTACTTTCTCTCTGTACCTTATTTTCACTTCCTCGTGGCATTTTCCAAATGATTTGGATTCTTAACCCTAAAAATATGAAAGGTAACCGCACTTTGGAAAGTATTGTCTTTATAGTTTAGCGCAAAAAAGCATTGGAAACTTTAAATTATGTTAATGTTAATTTTACTGGTAGTGTATTTCCCTATTAGCTTTTGAGCTAATTATGCTATTCCAAATAGTTTTACATACGATTACAAAACTCATTATAAACTTACAACTCATCCAAAGATTATTGCATGCTGTTTTTATTATTATTAATACTTTAGTCATTGCTTATTGAGTCGAATTGCAATTTTTAACAATTTTACGTCATTTTAAACTATGACGTTTTAAAGGACAAAACGAAAATTTTTGAAGGGTCGGTCAAATCCTAATCATTATCTCTTGTTCATGCCTAGTGGTATGCGTACAAACGCTGTTTTTAAAATGTAATTTGGCGAACATCAAATGCGTTTTTGCCTCTTCCTCCCTTAAGAATTTCTTTGCGACTTTAAATGAGTATACTTCTTTGTTTTAATTACAGTAAGAATTTTTTTTAAATATTAAGTTTTGATGCAAGTTGACATTTTACACGAGTTGAGGACAAAAAAATAAAAAAGCAAATTTATTTTTTTCAAATAGTAATAAATACTATTTGAAATTTTACAATCTTAAGGATGAAATATTTAGTTAAATTATTTTGCCCTATTTTTCTACTATATGCGTCGTGTATCTGTAAATAATTGTTGTGCTCATGTTTGCATTATTGTCACTTGAAATTTAAATGTTTTTTGCATGGTTCTGAAAGAATTATTGAGAGTTTATTTTAAAATTTCAATTTTAAGGATGAGCCAGTAATTTTTTTTGTCTCTTTTCTAACATAATGTGACGTATTTTTTTTCGTCTTATAATCGTTTTCAAATTCAAATACATCATTTCTCATTTTCTAATACATGATTAAATCCAGTGTAAATGACCTATACTTAAAATTTAAGAGAAAGGTGGAAAAAAAAGTCTGAAAAATGAAAGTTAGTTTGAGGCAAAGAGGAGCAAGAGCATGCGCAATGAATAAGCACCGCATCCTACTATTGTTTGAAAAGAGACTTAAGGATTTATTGCTTTCTGTTAAAAGAATCGTTAAGACATTTGGAATAAGATTTAGAGCACAGCGGATTGATTGTTCGAAACGATGGAACTAATCAGAGAAACCCTGAAACGAACCGGTTACCTGTTTTATATCATGGACCCCCGCAAACACAATTACGAAAAAATTGATGGTGTTAGAGATTATTATAAGGATGTGAGTACTTTTATAATTAAATATATTGTTCGTTCATGATATGATTTAATTCGATTTTAAACAGTACTTTAATTTTAAAACCCTGGTGAATATTTCTCATATGATAATTTTCAGCTTAAATTATTAAGTATAAAATTTAAAACAATATAAAAAATTTATTAAATTCCTTTTAAGTATTTTTTTTTTTAATTTTTGGATTTTACTTTCTAGTATAATTAATACTTTTATCGTAACATTTGTATATCAGCGTAATAGTATAACATTTGTAAAACAAAGTAATTTTAATATTTGGGCGAAGCGCAATTACTACCAGAAAAATGCTTTTGACCTAATTCTTGCCTTAATAAATAACATTTGCATAACATTTACATTTTGAAATTTCATTTTCTATTATAATTATTAATTTTAATGTAAGATTTGTATTTAATTTTAAATTATTTAATTATTTTGATTTTTACAGATTACAAATTCATATTATTTTCACAGCTTTCTAACTCACTGAAAATCTTTGAATAGGACGTTTTAAGCTTGACAAATGTTGAATTAAGTAGTATAAGCAAACCCAAATCACAATTTGGTCTCAACAAAAGCTAAAATCTGGTTTAATTTTTCCCTAAATTAAATTTTAAAATCTTCTATGATTAGTATGCATTTCAAACAATAGAAGTTTATTCAATGAATATATAAATTTAAGTGTGCGATTTTTTTAGAAGATATAAAAATACAAAATTTTAATGTTATTAATTACCACACGAAATGAATAATATATATTCTGATATTACTTGTGTCCCCCTCGAATTTTAAAATTACAATTAGATTAGTTAATGTGTGATCCAATAAATTTGTTTTAGTAAAAGAAAAAAAAAAAAAAAAAAGCTTGAAGAATGTTTTTACTAACTTGATATTTAAAAATAATCTTTTATTGCTAACCTTTTTTAAAATAGTTCAAGTGTTTTTAAAGCTTATTTTTGTAACATTACGAATTTTTTTAAAACTTCAAATTAATTAATAAAATTATAAAAAAATAAATTAAATTTAAATTTTTAGACGGTAAAATAATCAATCCTTATTCCAATACTAAATACTCTTTAGAGAAAAAATAGGATTTTTTCTGGAACAACAAATAACGCTTCTGCACGCTTCAAATTGATACATTTTTATTTTTTTTATTTTTCATTCTCTAAAAAAGCCAATCTGCCGCAATCAACAGATTTGTTGATAGAATCAATCATTATTCAATTTAAAAACTGAAATACAAAGGGTTATTACAAGTAAGGCATTTAATATATTGTCGTACATTTGTGGCGTAACTACCACTACGAAAATTAAACATCAATTCACTGGTATATAACACATGCTAACTTGATTAAATCTTGATTCAACCTTTTGAAAGATGAAGGCTGGCAATAAAAAAATAGATGATAAAATAAAAAACAAATTTCTGAACTTTAACAATACGAAAATTGTTAATGCACACATTATCTAAGTAAATTGCGGGAAACATTTGATTTTGCATTTTAACAATTTATACTATATCACTGAATCACTATAATTTAATAAAATTACTGTAAAAAAAACAGTGCAATATTTAGCGGTTAAATTGGATTTTCCGAATGATGCACCCAAAGTGCTGGTACTTTTTACCGTAATTTGATTCACAATTCTTTTCAGTGTACCTACCATATTTTGAGGGTTTTAAATCCAAATCCGTTTCGAATATGAAAGTACATTTTAGTGTCTGTTTTCGTAACCTAAAATATCACTGGCACTAATTACTTAGCATGCTTAATATTAGAACCATGAACATTAAGATTGAGTCCTTATATATGAAAATCCTATCATTAGACAGAAATTTATAAAGGTGTTGAAAAAACTCGGTTGACAAAAGAATACTTTGAATTGTTTTTTGGTGAACGATCGATTTTAATACAGTAGAACACAGTTTTAAAGATTCGGGAGCGAAACCATTTTATTACTTCATACGTAATCATGTTAAAAAAAATATGAAGCTGATTTATTCAGGTTACAAAATTAGAGATAAAGAATTTTTTTTTCAGTAAACGTACTTCTGTTTTTGGATTTCTGATCACTAAAATATGAAAAGGACATGCAAAATGATATAGTCTCCAAGAGTTTAGTTAAAAGAATTTTCGATAGCTAAGACCCTCAACTTATTTTCCCAAAGACGCCAAACATTTTATTATTAAAACGAATAATATTTACTTTCTTATACTTAAAGTACATGCAAGTATATAAATGCATGAGGATACAAGTATAAGAAAATATTCAAGTATCAGGAAATTTCCCTGTATACTAGTATAAGTAAATTTCCAATACTTATAACATATTTTTCACAAAAGTTCTGCAGAATTAGATCATCATGATTTCTGAAATTTTAATACAACTTTGTTTATATTAGCTCAGAAATAGTTTAAAGTTATGTAAAATCTCAAAAATATGCATAATTAGTTTGTTTATGTTTTACATAGCTTCATGTCTCTTTGCGTTAAGTTAGAAATAAATAAAAAAAGATTTTCTTAAATATAAAAAGAATCTTTTGAGAGAATCTTTGTGTAAGAATAGGGGATAAATCACTCAAGAGAATTGATACTTGACGAGCTTGGTTAAATCGAAATATATTGGAAAGAACAGTTTATAACGTAAACAAATGCCATGTTTCAATAACCAATGAGTATCGAGATAGCCAAACTACGTCACTTGTAGATATCCCATTATCCGTGCTTATGATACAACCAGGGTTGGCAGGTTTTTGACATGTGACAGTTTTTGACAGTTTAAACCATGGTTTAAACCGTCACGTCAAAAACCTCACTGTCAAAAATGTCGAAAATGTCAAAAACCTATATTCATATGTGAAATTTAATTAATACATAAAATTTATATATTTTTTATAAAGGATAGTGTTTCTAAATATGTTCTAGAAAAAATAAATTTAAAATTTTGAAGAAACACTTATATTTTGAATAGTAACCAAAATCTTGTACTTTTGAAAGCTCACATCTTTTGTAATATTATGTATTCATTTTCATGTGTTATTGAAAATCTGCAGTGATATTATTAAGAAATTTATTTATAACCAAATTTAGTGTATAGTATAGATTATACTAAAAATTAGACATTTTTAAAGATAAACATTAGCAGTTTTGTACATTAGACATCTTTTAAAGAAAAATCTTTTTAATATTCTTTTAAATCTTCTTAATAATCTTTTTAACATAAGACAATACAAATTTAAGTGCTTTCTGTTAAATACACAGAGTAGTTAGTGTCGATTTACAGTATATTCAGCCTATTCATTTACTATGCTGAAAATTTAGTTTATCCAAATACTTGTGAATTTCATTTTGCTGAATACTATATAGTTTTGTTGAATATCTAAATATTCAGCTGTTGAATAATTACTTCTTGCTTTCAAGATATGCATTATTTGTATTCTTAATACAAGTGGAGAAAAAAAAATTAAGAGATAAAAATTGTTTTAAAATGATAAGTGTAATAATTATAAATAAATATAATAAACAATATGAATTATATTTATCATTATTCATAAATATAACTACTTTTAAATTCAAATTAACATACTGGATAATAAAGATATTCGGTATAACATTAAAAAAAAATTTTTATACACTTGTATCTTATATCAAGTTTGTATTTATACAACATAACTTGTAAGTTCCTTATAAATATTAGTTATATGTTCCTTATATGTCAAAAATGCATAGTAATAAACTTTTAATTTTCTTAAGTATCAAAAAGAAAAAAAAAATTTTTTTAAATATAAATATTTAAACAATTTTTGTGCAAAATTTTTCTGCACATGCATTTGAATATAAATTTCTGAGATTTTAAATCTGTTATTTTACCTTAATTTTAATTAAAAAATATTTTAAAACCTGCTGATTACCTATAGTATAATTAAATTTCAATATAATGCATGGCAACTGTTGGTAGTTTTGAAGTTTATATATTTTCTTGGCAAACTTCAGTTTTTGACATTTTTGACGGGTTTTTGACGGTTTAAACCAGTATTATACCCTTGTCATGTCAAAAACCACTTTTTGACGTCAAAAACCCAACCCTGGATACAACCTTAGAAATTCTTAAAATCAAATTGCTTTTTGAAAAGATTTCTAATAGAAATTCATAAATATTCAAATTAAAATCATTTTCAAGAAAAACTTTGAATAGAATTTCAATATATGATATTGTGTCTAATTATTATTATTATTTTCAAAAGGTTGCACCCATATTTATGGTAACAATTATTCTCGAATGGGTGATACGGTTTTCGCAAAAGAAACCTGCATTTAGAATCAATGAGACTATGTCAAATGTTCTTCATGGTTACCTAATGGATTTAAGCAAGTAAGAAATTTCTTTTAAACTTAAAGCAATGTATGCGTCACCAGTTATGTTTAAAATTTCTGCAGCCATTTTAGAGAGGATCCAAAATGAATCTGAATAATTATTAAGATTTTATTTACATAAAAATCCAAAATTATTGTAATTAAATACTTTACTAACTATTCAACACACTTAAATTATTGATTAGGATGACTAATTGCTTTAATACTACTTTAATTATTACTTCAGATATTCTAACAAAATGAATAATAATCACAGTGTTGCCACTAGATAAAGAAATACCTGAGTTTATGGTGCCACATTAGAGAAATATTTACTGCTTCTATTATTTACTGCTAAGAAGTATAAACATTTGTTACTGCTTCTGAATTTATTTTTATTAAAGTGAACTGTCTACTAATAATAAAATTACTCAATGAAAACTCGCAAATCTTTAATTTTTATACCATATATATATTTAAATTATTTATCTGTTTCATAATCGAAATCTATTAAAAAATAAAAGTGGTGATTTATATTATTATTATCTGCTAAGAACTGTCTTCAATCCTTATTCATTAAGTAACGTCTGAGCAAGAGACTTTAACTACTTGACGAAAGGAATATTCTTAAGAACCATTTACCATTTAAATTGGCCATGAGTCAAGTTACAATACGTTTTATTTATATTCCAACAAAAAAAAAATACTGTAACCTCTGATTTGGCGTAGTGATATGTTCCCAGGCAGCATGAAGGGGCAAATAAACGTTAAAAATACGTCCGTCCGTTATAAGGTTTTGGGCTTATGTTAAAATTACGTTAATTTCACGTGATGATTTTCACTATTTCTTCATTCGTTAAAACGTATATATAAAATGACGGTTTTTAACGTTATCAATTTTCCTTTTAAATATTTCGTTAAAAATACGTACTAAAAATACGTTATTTTAACATGCACATTTTACCCATTTTTTTACAGTTTTTTAAAAACGTTTTATTAACGAAAAAGTGACGCTTTGTTGCATAGTTATATTCATGTTAATTTTTGGGGATTATAAACGTAAATTTAATGGTAAAAATGTTTCTAAAAAATGGATGTGAGTGCCCAAAAGGATATTATTTCACGTCTCTCTTAAATTTGAATAAACTGAACAGTGTAAACTATACTGTTTAATTTTTTATTTAACCATGGAGTATCTCACTATAATAAACATTTACATAATTCATGTTGTTAATAACCAGCAAACGTTTTATTTTTACATGTGTTAAACACATTAATATAATATAGGCTAATTTTGTTAGCATTAATTATTATATTATTCAACTAACTTATTTCTTGCCAAGACAATATCGGCTCTATTTGAAACCCCAAGTAATAATAGCATTAGCTAGAAATAAAAATTTTGCCTTAAACTAAGGATCCATATTGAATAAAATTATTTTTCAGCAATTCATTTAAATAGCACTGGCCATGTCAAAAAAGTATGGGTTAAAATTTCAGAATATGGAGTTAAATTTGCAGTGTATCTGGCTCTATGGGAACACCTAAAAGCTCAGTAATATTTCCCGAACTTTGGGAAATGGTTTTGGTAAAATTAACAATCAAATATTTTTTGTAGTAAGTGGTAGAATTTGGTAATTTAATCATGATACCAAAGAACATGGCATAAAAACCATTTTTATTGAGTTAAAATTAATTTTCAGTTTTGTTAATCTATATTATTTAAAACGCTAATACGTACGTATGTATGTATCAATAAAACCGATGATATTTCTTTTCTCGCGCTGGCAACAGTTTTCATTTTTAATTGATTGGATTTGGAGCGCAAGAGCACGTAGTGAGCATCATATGGCTAATCCATGTTATATAAAACGCTAATACGTTTTAATTGATAGGCTTCGGCGCGCAAGAGCACGTAGTGAGTATCATATGTCTAATCGGGTGAATTCTCACCGAATTATCAAAAAAATTCTCACAAAATTATCTTCATCGAAGCCGATGCTTTACATCCGGCGTTCAGTACTATTTCATATTGTTTTACAACACATGGTTTTAGCCCTCTGGTGGGAAAGACTTTAAAACAAAACTTACAACAGTTACTTTTCTCAACAACTGAAATTTAGAATAGTGTGATTAAGAAAAATATGCGAACTGTTTTCAATTTCAAATTAATATTGAAATGCACAGGCTTAGAATTTTCTACAGTGAAAAGTTTTCGGAACTTCAGTGTTTTAAAAAGTATACAAAAGCTAAACGTTAAGAACGTATCCAATGAGCGAGCAAAGCGAGCATCGGATTGCGAAGCAATCCGAAATGAACTGCGAAAGCAGTTCCGGGGGTTGGCGAGCGCTAGCGAGCAGGGGGCGAAGTCTCCTAGTTTTACTAAATGTTAGTTTTACTGAATGCTTCAGTTTTGTTAATTTTGTTTCGTTAATTTTACAATGTAGTAATAAAAACTAAAAGTAGTAATATAAACTAAATTTCGAAAACCAAATTTTATAACGAAACAAAAAAATATATAACCATAAATGCAAAACAATTACAAAATGAATGCTTCAAATGCTGTATATTTTGGTTTTCATTTTCAAAATTATGCTTTTTTTTTTTGCAATAAAATGTCAGTCCTTTAAAAATACGAATACTTTATAGGAAATTCTCGAGTTAACTTATCATCCTTCTCAATAACGTACTTTTCAAGTTTTGATAAATAAAATCACGCAATTATTTATTAATTTTTGAGTTTCGTTGATTTTAATTTTTAGAATTCCATTCAAAGGAGTTGAAGTTTTTGTTTATGCTTGGGTTTATAATAACTACAGATTGATTGAACTTCCTTGGAATTCACCCTGGACTTGGATGTTAGCTTGGATCACTACAGACTTTTGCTTCTATTGGGTTCATAGAATGACACACCGTATGTACACAATTCAATATTTTGAATAAAGCAAAACAACGTGAATTGAGCATGAATAAATAAAAAAAAATTTATTTCCAATGAGCTGCACAATCAGTCTTGCTGACGGGCAGACCTAGCGCGTCCTCCAGAGGTGGTATCCACTCTTTCAGGACCACCACAATGGGTGAGATACCGTTGGTCATGTTAATTTGGACGTCTAGTTTCTGCCACACTAGATGGCAGCACCGAGACTCTATTTGGATGCTAAAGTGCACTAGGAATTTAATTTTGCCGGAAATGCCAAGAGCCAATAAGGCACTCCAGGGATCTTTTACATGCCGCATAATCATACGACATGGCTGCTGAGGATTTTCTGCATCCCGAAAATCCGGTGTCTGGGCAGGGGATCGAACCCGTAGAATGAATAAATAAATAGAAATGGGTACTATTTCCATCATTATTTCCAGGTTTCGATTATGTGAACAAAAACTTTACTCGGCGTCTTAACACAAATTATTGTATTCAGACATCGTTTTTGTGAAAAGAACCATGAGTATAGCACATTTCCGCAGCTTTTATTTGTGCAAAATGGGCAACACAAAGTATTGCCTATCAACATTTGGATAAACATTTTGAGTCAAATGACTTTTGTTTTAAAATAAAATTCCCAAAATTTATTCTAAAACGCGTTAGTAATTACACTTCTTATGCAGTTTACTTTAAAAATGTTAGGTAGGGGAGAGTGTGATCAATTGTAACAGGGTACGATTGTAACAGAGCAAAAATTTCGAGTGTCGAGTTCTAGATTTGGCTCCTAGGTGGAGCACAAGGTGCATGTAATAAATCTACATGTATACCCCTGGCAACCATTTTTATGTACTTTTGAAACAGTTACATCACAAAAGATATTTTCACGCTACGTAAGTACTTTTTTTTGGTATTAGAATATTATATTGTAACAAAGTAATTTTTTTTAAGCAAATAAAAATTATTAACCGAATATGAAAGTGGAGACCTTAATTAACATTTCAAAAAAAAGATTAGTTTTGTTAATTAACTAGCATTGTTTTTAACAAATGAAGCTGAAATGGCGTCTTGGGGACGATTGTAACAATAAGTAAAGGGAAGATTGTAACAGCTGAAAATAAATAATCTTATGTTTACAAACCATTACTTAACTCTTTAAGAACCACCAATAGTTTCCTATATCATTTATATTATGTTGCATGTGCATTATTTTATTTGTCACCTTTCACAGCATAAATTAAAATTTTTAACCCCTTAAAGTTAAAAGTTTAACCCTTTAGGTCTCTGCTCATTATTATTTTTACTCCTAAAATATCACTACTATTTTGATCAATAAAAAAATATATCACAACTATGATAATATGTATAATTAACTATGTTTTAGTTGAATTTATGAACTGTTACAATTGACCCCGTAAGTGGGGACAATTGTAACAAGTGCACGACTGTCAAAAATTGTTAATAACTAATATAATAACATTTAAAATAAGGTATTTATTTTTTTTCTAGTAGAGGATAGTCTACTTTACTCGTCTGTCAATTAATACTAATAATATATTGGATTTTTTGTTAGTTAAAAATAGTTAAGTAAAAAATTTTACAATTGACCCCACTCTTCCCTAATTATTAAATTTGCATTATATCTCGTGTTCGATAAATCATTTGCATATCTTTATGATTTTGTTTCGTAGTTCAAGTATTGCTTTGTTACTTACATAGAATATACTTTTCATAGTCTTATCAGTAGGGGAAAAGAAGAGGAATAAACATTTAAAATTCCCTGAGAATTAAATTTTCTTTTTAATTCTTTGTGAAATTTTGGGGCCAAACACATAATCAAAAAAATATAAATGCATCACGAATAAGAAACAAAATAAATTGCACAGAGTCGAACAAATTGTCTC
The DNA here is from genome assembly GCF_043381705.1 of Parasteatoda tepidariorum. Taxonomy (NCBI): domain Eukaryota; kingdom Metazoa; phylum Arthropoda; class Arachnida; order Araneae; family Theridiidae; genus Parasteatoda; species Parasteatoda tepidariorum. The sequence goes on from NC_092206.1 coordinate 50,402,739, forward strand.
TTCATTAATATAGCTTAAAAATTGCTCATTACTTTCAAGGAATACAAGTATTTTTAGATAATTTATTCGAACACGATTTTAGTTTCAAAGACGATTTAAATCGAGGATGAATAATTTTTCAACAATGTTCAGTGAGAAATTTGTGGCTACCTCCAAACAGATTTTATAAAACGGTAGTTGTTATACATTTTTATTCTAAAAGGAATTGATTTTTTTTTTTTACGTCCGTGAACTAACTGTACATTTTTTGCAGAAGTGAATATATTGTGGGCTATTCATGGGACTCATCACACACCAGAAGAGATGCAATTAACTTCTCCAATGAGGAATTCTATTCTATTGATTCCCACTCATTGGGTATATTGAAACTATTTTTATTTCAAAATTCGCAATAATTTAAATTATCAGCATTCTTTATATCTTATGTTAATTGTTACTGAAACCTTTGCATTCTTCACATCCTAGGTTAATTGTGACTGTAACCTTTGCCTACAGTCTTCTTGTTTATCCAAATTTAGTCTTACGGAATATACCTATACTCTTGCTGTTCCAAAAGGTGCTAGATACTTTGGAAAACTATGGTTGAAATAGATCAGTAACTTAACTGTTACGTCTCAGATTAATTCACGGTACTAAAATGAACTGTCATTAAAACAGTACCGCTTTCCCCAGGTAAAGGTAGAGTGCCTGTATTGAAATTTTACTCTAGGCACTCTAGGTAAAGGTAGACAGCGATTGAAGCTGTCTGCTACGCTGAGTGAATGGCTATGCTTCTGTCGTGTCAAAAAACTTCCGGAAACAAAAATATTTTTTTGCATTACCTTATTTTAATGAATCCAATATGATTTATTGCCTGCAAAATTTTTTTTACGTTATTAAATATATTTTGATTACTTATTTTTTTAAACGAACTTATTTATCATAAACGAAATCGTTTTCATCAAAAAGGCTAACGTTTTACTACACTGTAATTGTTTTCATAATTTTATAATTTTCATAAAACACTTTATTGGTATAGAAGTTAAGTGAAATTTTCATTTTGTGTTGCTTCATACTTATATTTCAAAAGAGCGTAAAAGGCAATATTTCATATCTCATAAATTACACTCTATAACAAAAAAATCTACGCACCAAGAAGGAATTGTCCAATTGAAACGAAAATTGGTGGATAGGAAGACAATGTACAGAATAATACATGATTAAAATTTCAGAGCAATTGAATAATTTATTGCAGAGTTACAGTAACAAGTTCAATAAGGTGTTGACTCGCCTCTAGCCTGGATACAAGCTGCCATATGGTGTGGCATAGACCGATAAAGCTCCCGGATGGTCTCTTGCGGTATTTCCTACCAAATGCGATCCAATTGTCGAACGAGGTCATCAACATTCCGTGCCAGATGCAATCGCCTTCCCATCATTCCCAGACATGCTCGATGGGAGAGAGATCTGGTGATCTGGCAGGCCAAGAAAGAGTTTGACAAGCTTGCAGACAGTTCATAGCAACACGTGCCGTATGTGGTCTGGCATTATCCTGCTGAAAAACCAGCCCAGGGAGCTGCAAAAGGAACGGTAGCAGAGCAGATCTTAGGATGTCGTCGACGTACCGCTGTGCAGTAAGTGTACCTCTAATGACGACCAAAGGGGTCCGGCTGTCAAAGGAAATGGCACCCCAGACCATAATGCCTTGTTGAGGGCCGGTGTGGCGTGCAATAGTGAAGGCAGGATCCCCCCTCTGCCCTGTGCGTCTCCAAACACGTCTTCGATGATCGTCAGGACACAGTTGGAAGCGGGATTCGTTGCTAAAGACTATACGTCCCCAGTCGACATCATTCTAGCCTGATCGAGCCATGCACCACTGTAATCTGACACCAAGAAGCAATCGGATGATTGCTTCTTAGTGCGTCGATTTTTTTGTTATAGAGTATAGTTTTGTCACGAAAAAAAAGCAGATCAAAATTTATTGACTGAGTGTAACAATTGTTGTTTTATATTAAAGCCTTGAATTAGCAAGTATTTAGGTTGCATGGATTGAGCTAAAGTAAGGAAACCTCGAATTATGTAACAATTAATATAAAAAAATTTTAGTCTGAAAGTTTCCCTGCAGTTTGTACTTTAATTAAATAGATATGTTTTCACAAGCATCACCCCAAATATTTGTTTATTTTTATTTCCAATAGCATGAGAAAATGACAAATTGATACAAAATAATAAGCATGAAAAAAAGCATGTTTCATTTTTATGCATTTGGCACTTCAATTTCTTTTCACTCCGGAATTCCCACAAAACCTGGACAAATGACAGTTGTCCATGTCCTCATTCTTTTCACACACAGAGCTTTTTAGGTTTATAAAAATTCGAAAATTATTATTATTACTATTTGAACATTAAATTGTTTTAACTATTAGTATCAATTTTTCAGATAGAAGCCCTGTCACTAAATTGGGGAAGAGTTTTTAAGAGAGCACCTGGAAAATGACACGATTTAAATAACTCGCAGGTTAAAAATAAATATCGTTAGCAAACTAGCTATGAATGAAAAATTCAAAAATATTGAAATTTCGTATGCAAATTTTTTATAATAAAGAAAAAACAAAGTGACCAGCTAAAAAGATATGGAAAAAGCGGAAACCAAAGATAGTAAACAATATGAAGAAGTACCAAAGAAGTTGCACAAAAGCAAAATAAAGGAGCGAATACTGAGGAAAAGATAATGCAAGTTAAAGGCGCAGATACTACGGGAATTAAACAAACACATCAAAAAGCAACAGATACTAACGAAAATAAACAAACTCTTGTTAAAAGTACTGATGCCACAAAAAATTAAGAAAAGTTTGAAAAAGGAACAGATATTAAAGAAGATGGGTGAGCTAGGGTTAAAGGAACATACACTGCAGAAATTAAACAAGCCTAAGTTACCATAAACAAATTAAAGAATTAAACACAATATTTAGGAACGGGACAACTAGATAGAGTAATTAACAACTTTCAACTAGCAAGATAAGAAATAGAACAGCTCCTATGAAAAGATGAACATTTAAATATTTTTATTGTTAATTAAATAAGAAAACTGATTCAATTTTGTTCTCATTTCAATTTGCAACGACATTGACAATTAATCTAATAACCCTAGAGCAACGTCAGCAAAATTACTTGATATTCTGCTCTCCAAATGCTAATTATACTATATTCCTAAACTAAATAACTACGATTATTTTTCAAATAACCCTACCTTCTCCGTCTCATTTCTTCTAACAAAAATCACAACAATTCCTTAAATATAAAAAAAGCTATTTTTACATTCCTAAGAAAAAGGAAAACTGTTTAAAATGGCTAGTATCGTTTAAAACAGGGAAATATAACTTGCTGCTGATTTTTCTACTTAGTGTTATTGCATGATACCTACCTCTACATCGAAATTGGTGGAACAGCTGGTGAAGATCACGCCTTAAGAAGATTGAATACCTCGAGTAGATAAAATCTGTTGTGTGTGTGTAAAATATATGGCGAGATAAAAATCAAGCTCTCTCAAGTTTAGCGATTAATAGCACTAAGTTTTGCGATAAAATAATTCTTTTGCAACATTATACTATTACCATTTTTCTTCTTTTTGTTTTAGCTTGGTTTTACCGTCATAAACGGAAAGGTGTTGAAACAATCACCGTTCCTACTATTCTAGTTGTTCAAGAGCGGGGAATTGATCCTGTTTCTTTTGACTAATTGATCGAGGGTTGTTTTAAAACATAAAATTTTTTTGCGAAAATTTTTAATGAAGTGTGGACATGGCTTTCCAACAAAATAATGCTTCAACAAGCTCCTGATAAAACAACATTTCACCGCCTTGAACAACAATAAGCTCTTCACAATAGAAGTCTATGACTGTGTGATAGCCTATATCAATTGCTATACACTGGAAACAGTCCTTCCCTTGTATTACAGTACCTAGGAATTTAATCCTCCGATATTATTACCTCTTTCCTTGGATATTTTTGTGAGATCAACCTCCACCAAGTTTTGTTCTTTATATTTAAGCAAAGATTTAAATGTATGAAATTGTCGAAGAGAGAGTTCAATCTGATAATTTTTTTTCAGGAACGAGAAACTATAATTTGCGCTGTCTATCTCGTCGTGTATTGTATTTCTAAACAACTCGGAATCAAAAATATTACCTACACAATGTTGTTGGTTGGTTGGCTGGTTCTAATGCCACTTGCCCCACGGTGCAAGCCTGCTTGGTGAAACCGAGCAAATTTAAGGCAGAATGTGCGATACTTGTTTTTCAGTGGCGCCATCTATGGCCAAAAATTCGACTTCTGTCACATCACACGTCTCACCTGTTTATAAGGTGAACCCATTCATACATTCATTAATTCATCCACAGATCTTAATTTTGACCTGAATCAGAGAACGATCGGTCCCCAATCCTGTACCCTCAGAGGTATTGATTTGTTATGGGAACATTGAGAACTTTGCTACTCGACAGAATTTTAACTTGCATTAGTCACCAACTACACGGGGAGTCTTCGGCTGGCTGGGTTCGAACCCACGAATTCTCGGACATGGGCCCAGCGCCCTACCGACCAGGCTATCTCGGCCCACAATGTTGTTAGTTCTGTATATAATTAATTATTAAAATTATTGTGGAATTTAGTTTCTTAGGTCAGGAGTAAACAATGAAAAAAAGCTGATTTCACTGAGAAAAGGGTAAAAGCCTGGAAGGTCAGATTACAGTCGAACTCGTTTATAACGAGCACAAAGGACCGTAACATGTACTCGTTAAATCCGAGTGCTCGTAATAAACGGGTCCTTAAGGCAGGCGTGCAACCAGAAGAAGGGGGGGGGTTGGGAAGTCAAATTATTGAGTTTACATAAAATTTGATTAATACTTACTTACTTTAATTGATTTAATTAAATACTTTTCTTAATTTAATGACAACTATCCCCCCCCCAACCAGCAAAAAATTTCTAGTTGCGCTACAGTCTTAAAGGAAAGAAGCAATAAACGGAAAGAAAAATAAAGGAAAAGATTCTTACCAAAACATTTATTTTTTTCATTAATCTACATATTTAAAATAGTAGTTTGTTAGCTTACTTTGAAGTTTCAGTTCGCAGTTTTTATTTTTTATTTCGCGCGCATTTCTTATCATTTTGAAAAAAAGATTGCTAGACAGAAAAATATTGCTCGATAAAACCGGGTCTTGCTCGTTAAAAGCGACTTCTGTTCCATAGACTTAACATTGATCCAACTAAATATTCTCGTTTCCCTCGGTAAATCCGAGTTCACGTTAAATCCGAGCTCGTTATAAACGAGTTCGACTGTACTATAAAATTTTCCATGTTTCTGGTTCTATGAAAACACTGAAAAGCTTAGCATTTCTTATCGAAGCCCATAGGGAATGGTTTTAGTAAAATTAAGAATAAAATAAAGTTTTCAAATAAATGATAAAATTTGGTAATTGTGGTAAAATTTGATAAATTTTTCATGACACCTTAGAGCACCGTATAAAAACCATTCGTTCAGTTAAGTACACTTTTCAGTCTCATAATGTTTAATAAAAGTGTGTTAATAAGAACAGTAAACTTAAGAACCAATATTTCCGGAAAATCGTTACCATATACATGGGTCAATGAAAAAAATTATAAATGAAATGAAAAAATATATAAGTAATGGTGTAATGGGCAAATGGAAAAAATTATTAAATGAATTATCTGAATACCATATATTTTAGTTTCTTGTTTCAGATATATGTTTGTTTTTTATTCTAAGCAAAAATTTCCTTATCAAGCAGCAGGTTAATTTTATTAGAATTTCAGTTCTTTTTCTTCAGTTCAGCTTTTTTTTTTCAATTTGTTTTCTATTATCTAAAAAAGCATATGCTAAAAGGCACCAGCAAGTTCATTTCCGGCACATTTTATCGTTATTTTATCCGGAATTTTTACAGGCCATAGCTTTCATGGCATTCTATTGTAATTCGCATTTACATGACATATATTCGCATTTGAACAATATTTTTAGATACTATTATGTGACATAAATTTTCGTGTTTTACTTGGTTTCGATAATCCAGCATTTTAGATTAGCGTAACCTCTTTTATGAACATAATGTTTGATGAACGTATACTATTATCAAATATTGTACACAGATTAATGTGTGTATTAATTTCTCGGAAAAGAGAGCTGTTTTTTCTTTAATTATTTATTTAATAAAAGGAGCTATTTTTTTACGATTGCGGATAAACACTGCTGTGGCATAGCTTATTTTGAAAAAAGTGGCAAAGCAAATATGTCTTTAAGTTAGAAACTATTATGGTACCCTTTCATTTATTAAGAAAAAAATAAAAACATTTTTGCAACTAAGTATCGCTTTCTAAATATTCTTTCTACTTGGTTTTCTAAAGTAAATTTAAGCTTGGTGCTGTAAATTAATTATGCGTGTATTTGTAAAAACATAACCGATTCAAAACGCTTTTCAAATCTTTAAACCTTATTTCGATTTCAACACCTCTTTCGTGTTCATGATTTAATAAATTTATTTCTTTTGTACTTAAAGAATACACTGAAACCGGGAATCCTTCCTGATGACGATAATTTATCCATAAAATGACCCTTTTAGAAGTATGTAAAGTTATTTTAAATTTCAGTGTCATTAACCATTCAGTAATTCAGTTAACTATTTCTCTCGCTCCCGTCAAAATTACAAGGAGAGCTTCCGTCTCTTATTTCTCGTGCCCGTGATATTTCCAGGGTGCTCAAAAGTATTGCACCAAAATGGTTTAAATACACCCATGTCTTATCCTCGAAATTTTTATATTTCTTATTTTGCACACTACATGCTTGCAACAGACTTTTTTAATGTAACTGGAAGCACTTTATTTTAAACTTGCATCTCATGCTTTAAAATTTATCTTACCAGAAAAAAAAAATTCTTAATGTTTAAAACACGTATTTTTTTTCCTTAAATTCTCTTTTGCTTACTGGAAAACCAGCATTCAATCTCAATAATTCTAAATGTTAACCTCACCTAAAAAATATTTTTTTTTAAAAATTCAAGCTGAAAAAATTCCAAAAATCAGAAATGAATACGCATATTGAAATTACACTTTTTCTGTGTAATTTTCTTGAATAAAAAAGGACATTTCTTGACAACATTTTCTTGAAAATAATAAAATCGCTAAGGGTTCTTTTAAAAATTTAATTAAAAAATTTGCATTTAGTAAGATATTTCATAGGAAGTAACAAAATATTAACTTTAGATTTATATGATATATATTATATATTCTTAATTTTTTTACACAGCTTACGTGTGTACCTCTAGCATTAGCTGTCCCCCCTACTGCATTCCTTGTTCATTACCAGATTACTATAATCTATCAATATTGGCTTCACACAGAGGTAAGTGTTTAATAAGTAGAGGTATTGGAGAGAGGTATTTTATTTTATTACCGTCATTGAACAGCAGACCCAAATTTGAGTTTACGACTACCAATGTTCAAATTCTCAGCTTTGTAATTTTGAACTGATCCAGAAGACAAGGAAACTTCTGGATACCTCCAGAGATATGGTTTGCAATTGGAGCAAAGAGGGCTTCGTCACTCGACAGATTTAACGTGCATTAGTTACCATTTACTAAAAGGGGATTTAAACTCTCGCGAACCCGAGTCCAACGCCCTACCAACCTGGCTATCTCAGGCCGGAGATAAGTATTATGTTTAAGCTACTTAAGAATGCCTTAAAAATAATTTTTAGACTAAATATTTCTAACGAATGAAAAATTAGCCTTAAGAACATGCGCCAATTAAAAATTTAAAACAAAATACGGTGTCATTATTAAAATATAGAATTTACTTAAGTTGAAGCATCCATCAGCAACTTACAACATCTTTAAAAAAAGTTAAAATATAATATTGCAGTTTTTATTACATTGGCTGACGAATCATAGATTGAAATCTCTTTTACAATCAGATTCTTATAGTTTTTAACTCTAACTAAAGCAAATATGGTTTAGTTTCTCTCAAAAACCATATGATTTTGCCCTTATCATTTTGCCCAAACCATTAGATATGCAATGATTTTGCCCTTAGCCTTGATCCAGAAATTCCATTGATTTCTCTGTTGAGTTCAAAATTTTAAATCTAATGAAGTTGAACAGTACATTCATTAGAGATCTACGTACTATTAAAGTTTAAAGAAAATTAGATAATTTTCTTTAAACTTTAATTAGTCAAATTAGATGGGAAAAAAGAAGTAGACCTGCCTGACTAATCGATAGCAAGGAATAGTATGAATTAATGTAATGATTGAAAAATACACACCAGGTCTTGTCATAAACTAAATCAGTGTGTTTTGTTAATTTCCGGTTTACATTAGTTAAAAATTAAATTGTCCTAAAATGCAATACTTTAAAAGCGTTGTTTTAGAGATCATAATTCAATTTCGCCTTAAATTGTATTCATTTTACACTACAAAAGACATTTACGTAATATTTTGTGCTTAAAATCTAACATATATAATTCTCTTACGTGGCTCCCCAATTTTGGCTGTATTTCTTTCCCGCCGGTGGCAACGTTTGCTTTGTTTTGCTTACGTTACTATTTATCTTACACGGCGACAAAGAAAAGCCTCATTACAACTCCCCGAATGACAACGCTGGAAAATCGACCAATGATTGCCACTAAAATTGTCACATGCCAAATCTAGCTGAGGTGGCTCAACATATAGCGCTTTTAAAAACGGAAACTGAAATAACCTTAAGCTAGGCAGAAGTGAGTAGTCTTTGTCGATAGATCTCTATTTTAGTATTTTGTCGAAAGCGCTTTTTTTTCATGAATTTATAAATTACGAATTTATTTGACGATTTTTGATTTATATCACGAATTATACTATAGCACATTTCTAATAGGTTTAACGAATTATATGTCATTTATTTGAATTCAAATTTATTTTAATGACTTAGTATTTACTAAAAAGATGTAATTTTTTTAAAAGAAAAAGTTTTTATATGGATATGAATGATTGTTTTGCATTCTTAGAATTTCGTGCATTTGCAATTTTCCTAAGTTAGTAGCGAGTGAAGCGAGCTTGGTTTGCGAAGCAAACCATATAAGATTGCGTAGCAATTTTCGGGGGTTGGCGAGCGTTAAAGAGCAGGAGGCGCAGCCCACTAGTGTAATATAAATCAACTTTTCTTTAATAAAGTGCTTCTTTTTTTTTTTTTTAATAAAGTGCTTAACTTTTCAGATTATTGGCAAATTACCAGCACCAATAGAGTTCTTTCTCAGCACTCCCAGTCATCATAGAGCACACCATGGTAAGTTTTGGTACTTTACTTTTTGACTAGCGTATTTCTTTTTTTTATTTCGATATGCACACATTTTTTTAAAAAAAATTTTTGTATTAAAGGAGAATTAAAGTTGAATATAAAACAATAAACATACTTGATATTTAGGCATTAATACTTAGGGCAAAGCTCCTCTGCAATCTCGATGATTTAATCTCAATAATTCTTGCTCCTTGGCATAAAATTGTTTTTCCTACGAATAATGAAACTGTTTTCTGCTGCCTTTAAGTATTCTAATTTGGAAAATATGGAGAGAGTAAAAACATAGCTTTTACGATTTACTATTATTTGCTTATTAATCTGTGCAGCTGGTTTTAAAAATTCCCAATGCACCATATACGATAGACATCTAACAGAAGCAAGGGTGTACAGTTTATAAAATAACAATTACACTATGAAATCCTAGTAAAATCTACCAGCAATCCAGGTACGACGGTATAGTTCACCGTAAAATCTATTTTTATCGTAAAAGTTTTGTCAAACGAAAAATCTGATATATCGTAATATTTACTGACATATTACTGGACCTTTGTAATTAAATAAAAATTACTGTAAGAATTATGGTACGAAAAGGTACTGTAAAAATGGTTTTTTAAAATAAAATGTATTTTACGAATACGACATTCAGAGTGCCAGTAATACGTAACTGTAATGCCAGTAATACGTAACTGTACGTTACTGTAATTTGATCCAGATCGTTGGATTTTGCTCTCAAAATTTATGAGACTTAGTAATGTGAAATTTCAAGGGGGTATAGGAAAATGTAACAAGGAATGCGACCGAATAAAAAAAAAACGATTCGATTATTAGTTCAAGAGTTATTAACTAATTTGTAACTATAAAAAACCATGTTGGTTGGTCTATGGTCTACTTAAATGCAACTACAGAGTTGAAAATAGATGGACCATTTACAATTACAGACCATTTGATGATAGACCATTGGTAATAGTACATTTGTCATCATAACATTAACGAGAGTTTTTTTTCTTCGAAATTCGTATTTGTGTTAAAGTTATTGCAATTTTACCTACTTTTTTGCAATTTTTTTTCTTTAAATAATAAATTGTTCTCATAATTTTCGTTCTTGATTTGATGTCAAAAGTAACAAAATTTAAGATGGCTTGGTGTCTCCAGATACAAACCTTAACAAGTACATCCGAAGTCTTAAAAATATAAAGACTTAAAAATATAAAGAAGGAAAAACTTTTTTCAATTCAAACTGATACATGATAAAAGGTTGATGTGTGATGTATATTTATTACATATTGTTAACATGTTATTTATTACTGATTATTGCGTCGTAAATTCTTTATCCTTAAGTTTAGTTTCTTTTAAGTACGCTTGATTATTTTTTCAGATTCAGCTATTTTTCATTTAGTTACAATTAGCACATTTGTAAAGTGTGCTTACACGAAACTATGATAATAATATATTTTCTAAACAAAATGATCCTCTTCATTGATATTTAAGACAAAAAAAAACTTTTTAAATTTTTTTATGACCATTGAAGTTGATTCTGAGAAAAAAATTAATTTAAGCGCTGACAGGAACTGTTTAGCTACATCATCTTCACTGAGTAATAACTCTGTAAGGGGAGGTATTGATTTTTCCTGTAACTGATTTTCGAAAACTTTGTCATTCTTAAAATGTAGCCTTTCCTCCTTTTAATCTTCAATAGTTGAATGAGGAGTATTGGACTTTGTTGAGAGTAAATTAGACTGAATATCACGTAGAACAAACTAAAAGCTTAACTTTTATTTACACCAAAAAGAATATAAAAACAATAAGATGTTGCCAGCACAGGAAACTCAAAACTATCTAACTAAACTCGAACTCAAACCTCAACATCTTCCCCACCCTGGTCGAACTCGAGAGGGATGACCAGAGCTACCGGACGGGTTATATTGTGACAATTAACTCTCAGCTCACAGGATCTTATTTTTCCATCTCGTCCTTCATGCAAGTTCACCACTCTAGCTTTCTTCCACATGTGCCGTGATCGGACATCTTCTTGTAGAAGTACAATATCGCCAATTCGGATGTTAATGATATTGTCCTGATTACGAACTTGATGAAATGACCGCAATTGAAGCAAATATTCCTTGGACCATTTTTTCCATACGTAGCGTTGTTCGTTTGCGTTTAAATACTACAAGTTTTTCACTACCGGTAGCCATTCCAATTCAGATTTTTGACGAAAGTAATTAAAACAAGTTTAGCATGACTTACCGAGTTATTTCGGCACCAAATGTTGGACTTTGCTGAGAGTAAATTAGACTGAATATCACGTAGAACAAACTGAAAACTTAACTTTTATTTACATCAAAAAGAATATAAAAACAATAAGATGTTGCCAGCACAGGAAAGTCAAAACTATCTAACTAATCTCGAACTCAAACCTCAACAAGGAGTAACCACAGGGGTTGGTGATCGAAGCAACGGAGCAACCTATTTTTCTAAAAAAAAAAGAAGAAAAAAAAAATTCAACATCTATAAAGAAATGCATAAAATTTATGAATGGGAATAAAAAAGTGAATTTTATTTAGGTCGTAACAGACGTTATATAGATAAGAACTTTGGTGCATTTCTTATCATATGGGATCGCATATTTGGAACTTTTGAAGCAGAAGATCCTGAAGAAAAACCACTGTATGGTTGCACTACACAAACAAAATCATTTAATCCGTTGATTATACAGGCATGTATACATTTTCCTTTTTTATTTCTTGTTAGAAAGAAAATATTCTTAGTAAAATTATAAAACTAGATAGAATTTGTTGTTGAATAATTCTAAAATAATCATATTATCCTGTAAACTGATTTAACTTTACGCATCAAAAAAGATAATTTTGAAATAATCTAATTAGTTTTCTGAAATAAACATGTTGAATGCTGAATATCGTTAAATAACAATTTATTCAATTGTTAGCAGAAACAGTCAAATGACAATCGGTGGAACAGGCTGTTGTTTGTTATTTTACGTAATTTCAGAATGAAAAATCTAACTGTATACTAATCTTTTAAAGCGAATCCTTTAAAAAGCTAATAATACATTATAACAGATTACTTTGTTGAAGCAAAGGAATACAAAATATTTAATTATATAATAACAGAACTTTCTTTGAAAGAAACGCTCAAAGCAGTAGAAATTTTCATGAGAAAGAATAATTTAAGCAAAAAAGAAAAAAGAAAAACAATGGAAATAAAAGTATGGTAACCGAAGCCGACGTCTGCAGGTGGTACCAGCTACGGAAGCCATAGAACAAAACCTTTTCTACTGAGAGAGCCACACAAATGTCAAAATTTGCTCCCTCAGTACCCCGAAGTACTCAGTGCTCTGTTGAAGGTATTAATCACAATTAAGATTGATTATTCGCACAGGATGTATTTGATCATCACCACATTCAACCATGTCAAGCCCCATGTCCCGTTTTCCAGAGATCTGCCTGAACGGCCATGATAGAAATGTCACGTAAATTTGACTCTTATCAGATGATGTGAACCACGCCTGAGCTGGTACCCTTCCCTCCAAACTGTCTCATCACAGCCAAAGCGATGACTTTATACCACAACCACGATATTTTTAACAGGTACAGTCGCAAAAGAAATCACCCTGAATAATTTTCGTTCTAATAATCAGATTCTCCCGAACTAAGTCACAATCTTAATGGTTCCTGGGGGTGATCTCAAATATGCTAATTAATAAGTACTAACTATTAATTGAGTTACGAAATCAGACACTGAATAAGCATTTTTTTTATTACATATTTGGAGTCCTGATCCTTAAAATAGGGGGGGGGGACCTTCATTGCAACTCAAATTTAAAATGTAAACCTTTATTGCAACTCAAATTACGAAAACATTTTGTCGTAAATTGAGTTGCAATAAAGGTTTATATATTTGGCGATAGTTCAGAAAATTCTAATGCACATTCACAAGGTTTTCTATAATTTACGATATTTCTATTTTCAAGGAATTGCTGAATGTTAAGTGGCACTTTAAAAAGTATGTAATGTTCAAGAACAAGATATTGAAATAATATATTGCATATTGTATGATTCATTGTTTAAAAAATCACTTCATTCTGCTAGATATTTAGGTTACATGGTTTTCTTTAGATAAAAATAATTTGCAAATAGCATCCTCATGTTTTGATGTGTTCTGAAACTTACGATCTCAAATTCACCATGAAATGTCGCACAGCGTGTTCTTCAATTACGATAAGCTACATTTATCACCAAATGCTGCTACTTTAATTTTTTTTTTGCTTTCTTATATATATCTGATACGATACTTTCTTTTTAAACAGAGCTCATAAGGTCCTTAAGATACTGAAATGGGAGCACAAAAACTTTAAAGATAAATTATTCAATGCCATGAATTCAAAATATGTGGTCTCAAAATTTTAATTTTATAGTTAAAGGCAACCTTTACATCATTGATGCCACAGCTCTCAAACGTTTTTAATGACCACATGAATCCTGTTAAAATATTAAATTGCATATGTTTACTTAAACGAGTGTAAAATCCTTATCAAAATAATTATCACGATCCAAATGTAAAACAGTATAATTGATGATAAAAACTCACCTGACTTCAAAAAATATTAAGAGGGAAGTAAAAGTCGACATGTTTCGAGCGTTCAAATATAAGCGCCCATTCTCAAGACTTATCAGGCGTGAATGACTTGTGACTTTAATTATTGAACCCTCTAAACTTGTCTATTTTTAATATCATCTATTATTTTTTAAATCAATGAATTTTTTATATTTTCGATTCACTTTCTTGGGATTATCCATTTAGTAACACGGCATATTAAATAATTTCACTCGATATTAAAATAAATTTCACGAAAGATATAGGCATATGTTTTAGATTGAAAAAATAATAATTCACTACTTTCTAAAAAAATCAATGGAGTAAATATTTTTTTAGCGGCAAGCCTTAACATTTTTAAGCACATAAAAAAATTTCGTTTACAATTGAAGTTTAAAAAGTCGAATGTGAAAATGGAATGTCCCCTAGCACCAGGAATCGAAATTAAATAGTTACAAGGGCAGTTATTTCAAACAAATTAGCCTTTCCGTCCTACTCGAAGTTGTTTGAAAAGGTATTTTTTTATCTATCGATTCCAAAGTTAATTTTACATATATTTTAGAGTATACTTAAGGGAGTATTTCGATCGAGTTTATTTTTACACCCTTATTTGCTTGAAATTATTAAATAACTCGCTTAAAATAAATTATTCAATGTATGTGATTTAATGCATTTATAGTATAATGGTAAACGGGGCTTCCATCGCATATCCTTAACTTTGATACCGATATCATTAAATAAATGGAATAAGCTTAGATCAATAATAAATGGTAATTTTTCTCTTGTTTTAGTTTTCAAGGAATAATATGTTTCAATCAAACAGATTTCACTCTGGAAATAATGAAATTATTCAATAGGTTCCTTGGAGCAATATCATTCTTATCCTCATGTAACGAAATATGGGAAAAATTAGTTTTTAAAGTTTTCTCTAAAAAGTATGTTAACCTTCTCAACGTGTATTTTTTTTCTTTATCAAGATAAGCTCAAAAATTATGTTTTCTTTTTCATTTTTTTAAATCAGATGATTCTAAAATTGGGACGGCTTCGAAATCTTTTTACAAATTTAAATTTTTATTTTTTTCTGCTTTACAAAATAAGGAATTTTCCTAGCAATAAATTATATTATAATAATATCTTGGAAAACGTGCTAAAATCTGCATGGTATCTTAAAGAAAGAGTAAAAGGTATGATGAAATAGTTAGTTGGATAGTTCTGTGAATCGCACCTGGTCAGATAATTAAAAATTTAATTTCACAATTAAGATTTTAGGACGACATTTAAGATGCTGAGATATTTCAAGAAGCTTAAAAATTTTGGCTACGCATTCGACAGCTTTCATGCTCGATATCTTTACACTTTCTGTAGTGATTTATAAAACATCAACACTATTTTAGATAATCTGTGTTGAAGTCGCAAAAAAAGACAAACAATAATTTGTATTTCGTTTAAGAAAAAAGAACAGTAAAATTATTAAATAATCAGCTGTAATTTGCATCAAATAACTTTAAACAGTTGAATGTTTTTAATTTCTTAACAAGGTTTTATTCTTAGCTAGCAGACAATAATTCTAAGCTTTCTATTGAAAGCACTTGAGAATAATTTTAAAATGAATTTTAATTTAAAGAAAACCTAAATTAAAGTACTAAAAAATTTGTTAGTATATTAGTCAAGAAATAATATACGTAGTAGCGTAAAGAATAAAAAAAATTTAATGTTAAATTTTAATTAAATGGTGGGAAAAACAGTTCTGTGAAACTCTCCCGGGCAGGTGATTAAAAAAATTATTTTAATATTAAGACGATATATAAGAAGTTGAGAAATTTTAAGATGCTTAAAAAGTTTGACTGAGCATTCGCATTAATAATTATAAAATATTTATTGAAGAAATTGATAAATATTTTATTCTAAATCTATGCATACGCATATATATTATTGAAATTGTATCAATTATTGAGAAAACAAACTAAAAAATAAAATATAATCACATTAAATAAGTCAGATCTGGTGTGTAATCCTATTCTATCAGAAGCATGCTTTGATAAAACTCGACATTCCTTGAATAAAATGTTTTTTATTCAATATAATGTTTCATTCAAATTTCTCTACTAAATTGCTTTTATTTTAAATTTTTAGACGACTAAAAGAGAAACATCGTATTTTATAGTTTTTATAGTATTTTATAGTTAACAAGATTAGCAATCGATTATTAGAGAAAAAAAATATGAAGGAAATTTGACGCTACTTGCTCGATGTCAGCTTCCTCCTAAGTTATTCACATTTTAAAATTGATCGCCCCATTTAAATATTTCCTCACAGTCACCAAATTATTTTTTTTAAAAAATCATTAATTTAAGTTTTTCTCAGCTTCTACTGAATAAAACAGTCGAAACTTTAAATTTATCAATTGAAAAATATGTAGATTAATATGGTATAAAAAAATTTATACCTTACAATTTAAAATTTTTTCATCCTCTTTAAATTATAAAAGATAATTATTACAAATTATATTTTGTATGAAATTTTCTTTGGATAAATGAGTTATATGAGTAGGTATGCTTTTTTTTAAATTTCTTAATTAGTTTTTGAAATATGACTAAAACCGCAGAAAGTGAAAATGACATTAAAGGGTCCAAACTTCGAATCGCTCTCCTGATCAAACTATGGGGATCGCATTTCCCAAATTGCGGCTCCTCCCTACATTTTGAAGATTAAGAATCTAAATATGTAAAAAAACATATATGTTCATTCAGAGAAAGTATGTTTTGTGTAAGTTATTCCGGTTGATATCTCTATTTCTTTTTTTCTTTTTTGCCAACTGTACCTTGCAACCTGTACTCACAAGTTGAAAAATTCGTACTAACTACCCTAAGCTTTCATACGAAATGAATAAAAATATTTAAGTGGGTAAAACTTCCAGACTAGCGTGCAGACAAAATAAAGACCCTGATCTAAAATATTACTATCCTAGTATGACCATTTAACACTGCTATTCAAAATCTCATAGCTTAATGTGGGCACCATATAAAATATTATAAAGTGGACACTACAAATTTTAATCTTTGCTTTGATAACATTTTATCTGACTTTACCTACGAAACTGATGTCGTTTTTGTTTCGTCAAATTCAATTTTAATTTTTCAATTGAATTTAATTCTCTGTTTTCAGACACAACCTTTTATACGTATATGGAAGAGATTTTGTAAGTATGAAAAATGGAGTGATAAATTATCCGCTGTATTCAAAGGACCAGGTTGGACACCAGGGTCTCCCTGGACCGGAAACATAGAAGATGTACCACACGTATGTTTCTAATGATACAGTTTCTGAAGTCATTTGTTGTAAATAAAAAGCTACTCCCGCACTGCTGAAAATAATCGTTAATTCTGAGCTATAATATCACTTAAAATTATTGCAAGTTTAATTGATATTGTTCTTAACATTGATATTATTTCTTATACTAAAAATATGCTAAAATGTTAATTTCAATATTTTATTAACCCGGGCTTTTATTTAGGGAATTGTTAAATAATAGCAATTTGAACAGCTGTGTGCTTTGATTCGATTTCAATTTGTTAAATTTATATTTAAACAATTTGTTTTTTCAATTTCACAAGGAAAATTTAACAGTCTAACAGGCAAAAATGATCTAAGAATAAGTAAATATATATAGTAACAACGTAATGAAATGTGAACATTACATATGTTTTTTTTTACTAAACAAAATATGTATAAATGTTCTAAATTATTTTAGTGAACTGGAGTTATACTCTTTTATACATTTGTTATGCTCTTTTCACATGTTATAAAATAAAGGATGTATAATAAATGTACGCGTTATAAAATAAAAGATTTGTGTGTATACATCGCAAATTAAAAGTATACTGCAGATATTGAAAATACGGCATTCAATATATATCTAAATGAGTGCAATAATAAACAAATAAAGAAGCCCTATTTTCTACCTTTTTTAATTCTATTTTTAATTCTGAGATATTCAAAAATATGGTATGATGTCAAATATGGTAAAAATAACTATGATGTTTGCTTGCTCATAGCTAATCTAAAAAGTTAATTATTGCTCGTTTTTGTAATATTTAATTCTTTTTTCCTTTCATGAGTTTTAAATAATTTTCAATGTTACAATTCAAATCGCATAAAACTACGGTGAAAACAAAGAATGGTTTAAACTACCAAAATATGATAACTTTCACCATGCTCCTGATTTTATGAAAACGTCAAAAGTTGGGCAATTTTTACTGAAGCGATTTGGCAATGATTTTGTATAAAATTAACAATAAAATATGGTTTTATAATTTGTGGTTAAAAATTTAATTTTATCCTTAGCCTTAGAACATGGCGTAAAATTATTTTGTAAATCGGTTGAATTTGTTCCTGATTTTTAGATTTATTACTAAATGTGCAAATGGATTAATGTAAATAAAAAAACTTTAATCGTCAAAACTAAACTAGAGTTTTCGGTAAACAATTACCATTCAAACTGATAATAATTACCAAATGAATAGTTTAATTACAGTATATTTTGGTTTTATTATGTTTTATTAGGTTCCAAGATTATGTTTTTTTCACCAGTGATGTCAATACTATTCAGTATGGCAATTTCACCAGAATTTTTTTTTCAGATAATGAATTACATTTACACGTAATACGATAGTTAATTTTCTTGAGAAAAACAGATAAGCAGAACTAGAAGCTGGTGAATATCAAAAATACATTGTCAAAAGAGTTATATTAAATCCATGCTTTATGATAGTTACTTGTCTTAGAAAAATTGGTGAATAGAATAAGAAACTCGTGAATATCTAAAATAATTGTCAAAAAGAGGCATATTGAATTTATTTTAAGCAATGATGATACTAAAAATTTTTTTTCATTGTTAATTCAAATTCTTTAATTTTTTAACAAAAAATCACAAAATTTTTTTCTTGTTGCAGCCTGCTCCTCATTATAAATTGTATAATCCAGAAATGTCAAACTTCATGAAACTATACTCTATGGCACATTTTTTTATTTTGCTCCTAGCCTACCAACAACTTGCTTGGAACATGACAGTAAGTATGCAAAAAATATATTCTTAAAAAATAATTCTGTCGTATGTATTATTTTTATAGTAATGTTACAAACTTATAAAAGAGTAAACATTACAAATATTGAATATCTGCACTAATTAAGATTATATAAGTATTTGAAAATAATATTTTACCATAATGTTGGAAATCTGAAAACTATTAAATATCTTAAATACATATTTCCAAAACTACAATTTTAAGTTTAAAATTTAAAAATTAGTTCAAACCGTTTGAAAGCAACTTGTAACTTTAAACCTGCAATCTCTTGTAATATTCCGTTAAAGCAGTCTTTTTAAGCTGAATATTGCTATTATCATTGCGAAAAATAATTTTATTTGCACATTTTCTGTCTTGCAATATTTCTAAGAGTGTGATGAGATTGGTAAAATTTTCAATAAGGAATACCGCACATACATTTTACAGAAATCAAATTTTAGTGAAAATAAAAAATTTAGTCGTAGAATATGATCACAATTAAAACTTACACTAGATAAATCAAAAATAAGACACTACTTTTTGAGATATAACAGTATTTAAAAGAAAAAAAACATTACTCTCCATTGTTAGTTATTGTTGTACGATGAGATGAATAAAAAAGGATTACCCTGAGTAACTTTTGATCTAATGATTGGATCTTTATGTTCAAGGGTTCAATCTTAAAGGTTCGAGGGGGTGACCTCAAATACGCTAATTAATTAGTACAGATGATATTTTAAATTACGAAATCAGTACGAAAACGTACTTTCAACGTGCTTTTTTGACGGATTCGAACTTCTGACGCCGGATATATGTAAAAATAACCGCAATCTGTGATATATGGTCAGGAGAGCGGTCCAAAGTTTGAACCCCTTAATGATATTTTTTGCCTATTTCGCCCTATCTCGAGCACTTTTTAAGCGAATTCTGCATGGCAAGAAATTGGTCGAATAGTTCCGGGGAAATCAAATTTAAAAAATAAGGCTTCTTTATAATTTGAATTCTCAGGAACTATTCGTCCCATTTCGCTCAAATTTTGTATTTTGTCAGGCAAACTTCCGTTCTTTAAAATGATGTAAAAAATTTTATACTTTATAATTCAAAAGTTTTTCGACTATTATAAAATAAAATAATGAAAAATAATAAATATTTACTTAAAGGTATCTTTTGAATTGACTAATCATTGAATAAAGGAATTTTGTAATCATGCACTGTTAGAAATTTCTCTGAAAAAATGGTTAAATAAAAATTTATTGAATGGTTATTTTACCATATTTAATCAAAACGGTCAAATAACAATAAATAAAATGGTAATTAAACTGTTAATTGTGAGAAAAACTGTTTATTACTTGCTTTCACCTAATACGGTTAAACAACCAGAATTTTATCGCACCAACTAGAACCACCTAATGAAGCTGCTTAGTTCATTGCAAGTGCGTACATATCATAGCCGAGCAGGCTTATCTGTCGATCTCATGAACGGCAGAACTGGAGTTCGAGTCCTAGTGTTGACACCACAATATTTCCTTCATTCCCTTCAACATATAAAGAATTTCCAGTGTCCGGTACTCTAAAATGTCCATTACCTTACGAAAAGTGGAGCTCCTATGTCTAGTTAAATAATTAACTTTTTTTTTTACGTTTTTGAAAAGTGCTAGTTATAAATGGTTGAAAAACCGTATAGTTTTGACCGTATAGTTTACCGTAAACTTTACGGTTAATCAGATGGACAGACAGCTGCCAGTTATTTTACCGTAATTTTAGAAGGAAACTTTTAACAGTGTGTGCGAAAATGCTTCCATTTACTTAAAAAGTTCACAAGATATGGCGAAATACGTAAAAAATAAAATAAATATTAAGGGAACCTAACTCTGAACTGCGCTCCTGACCATAGTATGGGGACCATGTATCCCAGATTGCGGCTTCTCCTTACATATAGGGGGTTAGAAATTTGATTTCATCGAACAAAAGTTATGTTTATTCAAGGGGAGTACGTCTTTGTGTCTGATTTTGTAACTTAAAATGTTGTTTGCATAAATAAATAACATATTTGAAGCCACCCTCTCAAAAGTTAAAGATCATTAGATCAAAATTTACTTCAGATGGTTCGTTTCTTATTTTGCGCACTGTACGTTGCTCTCAAGGTACATTTGATAGATACAGCTCATATTTATTGGATATATACATGAATATTTCGTTTGGTTTCGAAAAGTATTAATTTCAGCAGGCTGTATTTATCACCAAGTTTTAACGGAATAACACATTGCATCTCATATCAAATTTTTTATTGTCTTTTTTTCCAGTTAAGTATTAACCTTAGGTAAAGGTATTAACCTGGCCTTGAAATTTAGAACACTTATTTGTCATAACTCTACGCTGAAATAAATTCCGGATTAAATTACTACATGATGTACTGACAACGTGACATCCGTAAAATCGCCTTTTACCGCAAATTTCATATCGTAATTTTTGTAGTGATATTTATTTAACTACAATGATTCAGAGATTTTACATAATTATTGGTGAAAAAATTCCGCTATATCATATTTTTTGTTCCTTAAAATTTTATAAAGTAATGGCACTTTAAGTGCCGGTACTTTTTTCCGTAATTTGGTTTGAAACTTTTTACAGTGTGACTGTTGCTGATAGCAATAACTGTATTCTAACTGTAAGAATAACCTATCCGCTGCCTTATCCGCTGCCTATCTGCTGTAAGAATAACCTATCCGTAAGAATAACCTATCCGCTATTAACATCGATTATACTATCCTGCTGTGTTCAGTTAACAGCTATAAATTATAAGAAAAGTTTAATTGTATATATATATATATAAGAAAAACAGATAAGCAGAA
>NC_092206.1:50426037-50588729 GCF_043381705.1 Parasteatoda tepidariorum
ATCAAATATAATATTAAATTTCCACTTAAAGATATACACGAAAAATAAATAATTTATGATAAATATAAAAATACCGTTGTTTTTGAATCGGTAATAATTTCATAAGATATTGAAACTAAAATATCTAGATTTGTTGTAATATTAATGAAGGGATTCATATTAATCAAAGGATTCGTATTGATCGTGGGATATATATTAATCAGATTCATATTAATCAAAGGATTCATATAGATCAGATTCATATTAATGAAAGGTTTTTAATATGAATTAAAACCTTTTTCTTTAGTACTACAGAGGCGTTCATAATTCTGACTGGGTTATTTAAAATAACATCATTATCACAGGCACCTCTATACTGTGAGCAGTGCACAAAAAAATGAACTCCTTTAATAACTCTTGATTTAATGATCGGTTATTCGC
Source organism: Parasteatoda tepidariorum (assembly GCF_043381705.1). NCBI lineage: Eukaryota > Metazoa > Arthropoda > Arachnida > Araneae > Theridiidae > Parasteatoda > Parasteatoda tepidariorum. The sequence continues at coordinate 50,426,458 of NC_092206.1, forward strand.
CTTCAAAGATTCAATCTTAATAGTTCGAAAGCCTACCTTTAAATAAGCTGATTATATAGAGAACCCGATATTTTAAATTACAAAATCAGGTGCGAAAACGTATACTTTCATACCTAACGTAGTATTTTTAAGTAGAGCAGAGGTATTTTTTTAAACAAATTTGAATTTTTGACGTCCAAAATATGGTGTAGTCGTACTCTGCTCCTAATAATTTCGCGGGGGAGCGATCAAAATTTAAGACTCATAAATATAAATTCACTTCTTAGCATAACTCATTAAATCTCGAAAATATTTTAAACATATTGCACATAAATATAAAACTGCTTTATCCGAAAATAGATACACATAAAGAATAAATTTAATTATTTTTTATTACATTAATTAATAGCAGTTTAAAAATATTTGAAATGCAGGGGTATGCAAATTTTTACATATTTTAAAGTAAATTTGAAATGGTGAAATACAAAATTTAAATGCAATCGGTTGAGAAATTATCGCGAAATAAAATTCAACTAAACATTTTTAAAAATTGGATTTCTCAAAAGCTGTTTCGCGGATTTCACGATTTTTTTTCCATTTTAAATTACTTTAAAATAACATGATTTGTGCACTTCACAACTTAGAATTTAATTATTTTTAAATAAATTACTAATAAAAATAACTTATATGTATATATATATATATATATTCTTTCTAAACTCATTAAAAGCAAGCAACTCAAATTAAGTTTAAATTATGTCGAAAGATGACTAGTCACTTTAATAAATTGTTTTTCTGTTTTGAAATGTCGAAAAAAGGAATAATTTTGAAGAATAAAAGCAAAGTGCAATGTTAGTGAGACTAATTGCAAAATTCTTTTTTTTTTTAGATCATACCAAAGACGATTATTAATCCAATTGCATGCTTTATATGCTATACGAGTATATCATTGGGATTTGTGCTTGATAAAAGGCAAGTATTCTTTATTATTAATTTTGTTTTGTTCAAAACATGCTAACATTTTAATATGCTTTATTTCGTAATGCATATATTCTAACATGAAGGAAAAAGAGAAAAAAAAACTTTAATAAAGGAATGTTATTTAATTACGATTATTAAAGTTACGAAGTTTATTATGAAAATGTACTTTCTCCAAATAAACATACATTTTAAATACTTTTGCGCCTATATATCTGAATTTTATATGTAGTATTTGACTATGTATACATTAAAGTTATTATATGTATTTGAAAACTACGAAAACTTCCCATGGTTAGCCTGACGACAAAGGGACTCTAACCCATGATCTGTTAACCACTGAGTACATATTTCACGTCAGCACTGAGCTCGATTCAAGCTAGAAGCGTATTTGTATCAATGAAGTGAATCGGATACGCATTCGTATCGATTCACCTTATTGGAGGGCGAAAGCCGTATCCCCTAAGCCATCACGGTTCTAGAAAGGGAATTTGTAGAGCAGTTCTGCTGTCCACATCATCTGACTTAAGGTCAAAATTACGCGACATTTCTGCCATGGCAACTAAAAAAAATAAAGCACTGAAAAATTGGTCTCATGTTAAGGCAATTTGTGGTTGGGAGATGCATGCAACGATATTAATTTTTAAGTTTCAGCAAAGTAAGAATTCCCCCAAAAAATCGATGCATAATGTATGAAATTTTTACTTTGTACTTAAATCTTATCTACATGAAAGCGTTATTTTCCAAAATTAATATTTTTAAAGTAATTGAGAGAATTAAAGCTGTCTTTTTCAGTAATTTAAAGTAAAAACGGGCCGAATTTTTTACTTATGTTTGTCCTTTCAGTGATGAAGTGGTTTTAATGCATAGCTAATACGATGGGAAATAAATGCTATTAACACTTATTTAAGCTTATGCATGTATGAATATTATTGTGATAGCCTTTTGGGCATTATTAATACTCTTTACTTCCTTGAATATCTTTTTTCCTTGAATATCTTTTTTCCTTGAATATCTTTTTTATTTACATTATGACACCTTTTTTTTGCAATCAAAAGTATAAATTATTTTTTTCTTCACATTTTATTACATTATTAAGTTTGCTCTTTCATTCACAACTGTTTATTTTGCATTATACTTCTTTTTTTTACAGTCGATATGGACCACCTTGTGAATTCCTGAGATGCGTCATCTACTTTCTAGTAGATAGGATAATATATCCGGAAATCAAAAATTATGGATTGGTTTTGCTCACCTTGTATCTCAGTAGAGCATTTTTTTCAGCAACATTAGTAATGTGGACTACTTTGTTTTTAGTTTATAGCATGCGTAAAATACGTCAAGAAAACAATAAAGATTTCGTTGTGTTTACGCTTTAAATGGATCACTGAAGATACCTTTTAATACACAAAAAGTGTAATTGGCAAAACAAGTACAAAAGTAAACATCATGACATTTAGATGCGAGTAAGGTACTACTCTATCTATCTAAAAAGAAAGTAAAACAGCCTTTGTTTGCTTTTCTCTTTCGGAGGAAAAGTCTACTCGTTCTCCCTAACAAGTTTGTATTTTTCCCTTTTCATAGCTCCGAATCTCACTCCTGCTTCATTTGGAGAAGCATCTGTTTTCGGGAGAAAACGATGCGTCTAACTAAAAATGCTACAAAGAAAAAACAATCAAACCAACAAAAATATACGCTGAAAAAAAATCATTGATAACTATTGACACATAAAAAGTAAGAGCCCAGTGGAATATTTACTCCGAAAGCACTAAGCAAAATTGTAAAATTTCCAAACAGATTTCAACATTTAAAGATAACATTATAAGCATTTAAACAAAGAAATTAAATGAATTGCTTATATTATTTCATAAGAGAGGTAATCCTGACCAGGCATTTGTTATGTCATGCGTACTACCTTTCCTATGTGTAATTTTAACTTTACTTCTTTGGAGTGCTAGTGACCACCTTGTAAGCTTTGCACTATGTAGGGCCCTGCGTGTCAAATATGTGAGTGAGTCATGATCGGAAATGACTACAATTTGTGAATTAAAAATCCACGTATCGAAACGTTTCAACGGTTCCAACACTGAGAAGGCCTCTCGTTCAATAGTGGACCATTTCCGATAATTGGTTGCTAAAGAATGGGATTGGCATTTCTTTTCCATGTTCATCAATTCCCTTTTACTTCATTTTATATCCGTCGTTGAACAACAGACCCAGTTTTTGGGTTTACGACTGCTAATGTTCAACTTCGTAGCCGTGTAATTTTGAACCAATCCAGAAGACAAGGAAGCTCCTGGATCATTAACCCTCAGAGGTATGATTTGTTACAGGAACATGGACGACTTTGTGACTAGACAGATTTAACATGCATCAGTCACCATTTATTACACGGGAGTCTTTGGCCAGTGGGGATCGAACCCACTCGCTCTTTGACATAGGACCAGTGCACTACCAGCCAAACTATCCTTGCAAATGTCCCCACCTTAATTGGCCAGAGCACATAGCGGCTCTAAGGGATAAATCCTTAAAACTGCATAATAGTGTGGTTTCTGTGTCCGAGATGCCTGGGTACCCCAGACTACGGGATGTGCCAGGGACGATGATTTACGTAGTGTCCATGATCTACACCCTGGCGGTTGGTTTCATTTCTTTGGAATGAAATCTTGAGTTAAAGACACTGAATGTCCATTCACATTTGCTAATTCCGGGATGGATCGAAAAACATCTGCAAAATCTTGCAATGTGTTAACTATCTTCTTTTTTTGCGAATAATTTATATTTACAGAATTTTTAAGTACACGTTTTCTTATATCATCTTCACTTACTTCTATCGGGGGCATATGGGTGCATAATGCAAGTCTCTCCAAGTTCTTGATCTTGGCAAAAAATCAAACCAACTTGACCAACTCTCACTACATACGGTCGTAGTTTGTTAAAGTGTAGTTCTCTGGTGCTTACGTCTTCCATTTTTACCCGTGAAGTGTGAAGAAGCTTAGAAAACTTAATATTCAAAAACTTTCAAGTCATCTACTTCAAATATTTAAATTGATGTTTATATTTAAATCATTTTTAACTTAATATGGACTTAAATGTCAACTTTCATTTCATCATTAAACCATATGGTATGTTTAACAGTAAAGTACATTAATTTTATTAACTTTAACTTAGCTAACATACTTATCCACTACTTTATGAGACAATGCAATTTTGTTCCTACCAAAAAACATTTATCTATTTTATAATCATTTGAATATAATTAAATAACTATTTATTGAATTTTTATCAATCGATTGTATTTAATATATGTAAGCAAAGAGATTGATGAGCAATGATGTTATTCAAACTATTAAGTATGAGAAAAATCATTTATTGATTCAATCGCATTACCGGTTGAACAGAGTATCAAGTACCAACCTTGATACCACAATATTTCTTCCATTCTTCATCACTTGAAGATTTTCCAGTTTCTTCAATCTGTGACCCTGGATTATTAGAATGCGACATTATCATTCATACATAAAAGACGCTCAGAACTTTTATGTTCATTTAAGTTTCGTTTCTACCGCTTGAAAACTATACTAGTTGTAAACGGTTACAAAGCCGTGTAGTTTCGTATTTACGGTATTTAAACAGTACCAGTTGTAAACAGTTTCAAAACCGTAAATGTAAGAATTGTTCCAAACCATAAACTTCATAGTTAATCAGAAGACTGCTGCCAGTTATTTTACCGTAATTTCAGAATGAAAACTATAATACAAGTAGTATACATAAGCAAATAATGTCTATATTAGCTGAACCCAAGACAAGAAATGAAAAATGAAAGTAATTACCAATCTAACATAAAAAAATTACTTATTAATTAATAAATTAATCATTTAATAATTATTAATAGTTACTATAGATTTAATTGGCAACAGTTTATAACCTCGTTTATAACGTAGAATGATTAAATTTGTTAACATTTTTATTCGATAAAATACTTACATGCAGAAAATACAATAAATATAATTTGTGTAAAAAATAAACAACTGCAATAAACGTGACTTTATAATACAACCATGTTACGGGTAGTATTTACAATTGGACTTGCAAAAGTATAGACTTTTTTTTTAATAAAATTTCTTTGTAAACCTTCCGTAGACAATCAACCAGATACAAAGAGATCCACATCGCTATGGACAGATTGAAAATAATTCGACTGCAATATAAGTGTAACATAGCAAATCCGAATGTCTTGAATTCCTGATATATTATTCTGTCAACCAAGAAGAACATGAAACATCTTAGGAAGTCTAAAATTTTTCCATATTTGCTGAAAAATATGAAAGCAAATTATTTGGAATCACGCAATCTATGTTCACAATTGTAAACTTCCTATATGAAAACTATAAAAGAATATTGGAGTTAAAGGTACTTAGTCATTTTGCTGACTCAAGTAACTTCAGCTAATTCAACTTTTTACACATTAATTTTTAGTAATTAAATAAAACAGTTTAATCAACTTTTATTTCAAAAGCTACTTTATCGCCAGTGCCGGAGAAATGATAAGTACAGGGTTAAAATTTAAATTTCCATACATATCACAATTATCTATTCTTCAAATAAATCATATAAACTGTGAATTGCAAATATAAAATGTTGAAGTAATAAAATTGAAGTCAAGATATCTATTAATTACGAAAACTTTGACTTTTTCAATTTTTCGAAGAAAAAATTAAAAAAAAAAAAACAGTGGAATTTACTGCTCTTTTCCTGCTCTACTTTATCGCCTACACTGGAAAAGTGAATAAGTACTGTGTTTAAATTTAAATTTCTATACCTATCTCCATCATCTCTTCTTCAAACTATAAATCATATTAACTTTGAACTTCAAATATAAAATGTTAAAGTCAAAATATCTATAAATTATTAAACATCGACACAAAACTATGACTTTTTTTTCAATTTTTTGAAGAAAAAACATTTAAAAAAAAAGACTTGAATTTATTTTCTTTTTCATGCGCAACGTCACCACCTGCGCCGGAGAAGTGGATAAGCAGTGAGTTGAAATTTAAATTTCAACACATATCACAATTACGAGGGTTGCTATTTATATTTCTGGCCTTGGCAACAGTAAATGTTGCTAGGCGACCGCAGACGATTTTAATCGAAAGTTTGGTATTTTTAAACATAAATTCAGCAGACGATTTACCATTATAGCTTCATTTGTGTTGTTGACAGTAAATTGAAAAGTTCTTCTCTTTCAAAAAATGGAATTGAATTGTGAACATTTTCGTGCCATTATTTTTCTTAACTTTCGACGTGGATTGTCAAGACAAGAGTGCTTCGATGAACTTAATTCTTTATTCAGCGATAAAGCGCCATCCTACAGCACTGTAAAAAATTGGTATAACGAATTTAATCGTGGTCGTGGTCCAAAATCCGTTGTTGTGCCAGAAAAGATCGATGCTGTGCGTGAACTGATAAATCAAGATCGTCATGTGACATACCGTGAGATAGAGGCGTCTTTGGACATTAGTATGACTAGCATCAATAAAATATTGCATGAACATTTGAGCGTATAAAAAATTTGTTCGCGTTGGATCCCGCATAACCTGACAAACGCTCAAAAAAAGGCTCGTGTCGATTGGTGCAAGGAAATGTTGGAAAAATACGTTCAAGGTACATCAAAGGCTGTGTATAACATCTACACAGGTGACGAATCATGGATCTATGCATATGAGCCGGAAACAAAACAGCAATCAACTGTATGGGTCTTCCAAGACGAGGCAAAACCAACAAAAGTTGTTCGAGGAAGAAGCACATCGAAACAAATGATTGCCTGTTTCTTCGGCATTAACGGTCATGTGGCAACAGTGGCGTTAGAGCAACGCAGGACGGTCAATTCTGAATGGTACACGACCATTTGTTTGCCAGAAGTCATCGGAGAAATTCGAAAAAAGCAGAAGAACAGGCGAATCATTCTTCATCATGACAATGCGAGCTCTCACACATCGACTCAAACAAAGGCATTTCTGACGGAGCGAAAGATCGAACTGATGGGTCATCCGCCGTACAGCCCTGATTTGGCACCCAATGACTTCTTCTTATTCCCACACATCAAAAATAAATTACGTGGACAACGATTTTCGACCCCCGAAGAAGCGGTTGATGCATTCAAAACGCATGTTTTGGAGTTACCTCAATCGGACTGGAAAAAGTGCTTTGAAAATTGGTTCAAACGCATGCAAAAGTGTATTGATCATCATGGAGAATATTTTGAAAAACAATAAAACCAATTTCGATCCTACATATTTGTTTTTTCATTATTTGGACAGAAATATAAATAGCAACCCTCGTATCTGTTCTTCAAACTATAAATCATATCAACCTTGAACTTCAAATATAAAATGTTAAAGTCAAAATATCTATGAATTACTAAACATCGACACAAAACTATGACTTTTTTTAAAATTTTTTTGAAGAAAAAACATTTAAAAAAAAAAAAAGACTTGAATTTATTTTCTTTTTCATGCGCAACTTCACCACCTGCGCCGGAGAAGTGGATAAGCAGTGAGTTGAAATTTAAATTTCGACACATATCACAATTATCTGTACTTCAAACTATAAATCATATCGACTATGAATAGCAAATATAAAATGTTAAAGTATCAGAACTTTAAACTAAGCATCCATTAATTAATAAACCTTTTCGCATACATATCAGGGAGACCGTAAGTACATATATTAGACCACATGTACCTCGGACCAATATAAACATTAGTGCCAACCAGTGGAGTAATTTTACATTCGATATATATGTTAGCGTAAAAGAGTAGAAAACAGTTACTCTGCAAATTTTTTAGTTATCTGCAAACTTCCTCGATAATCTGCACATTACCTACTAGGTACTTTCAAAAGTTAAAATAAGATATTTTGATCACCAATATGAGCGAAATTGGTCAAATAGTTCCTGAGAAATCGAATTTTGAAAAAGTCGCACTTAAAAAAAATCGATTTCTGAGGAACCATTCGACCCAATTTTACTCACATTTTGTATTTTACTAAGTAAAATTACATTCTTTAAAATGATGTAAAAATTTCATACTTTGTAATTCAAAAAATTTTCGACTAATATTAAATAAAATAATAAATATTTATTTAAAGTTATTTTTTGCATGGAATCTTTGGATAAACTAATTTTATAATTGTATGCAAAAAATTTTCAATGCACTTAAAAAGTTGAGATATGGTGAAATACGCAAAAATAAAATTAACATTAAGGGGTTTGAACTTTGGACCGCAGTCCTGACCAAACTTTTGGGACCATATTTCTCAGAGTGCGACAACCCCCTATATTTTGGGGGTCAAGAACCCAAATTCATCGGGCAAAAAATATACATGTCTTCAGAAAAAGTACGTTTATGCGTCTGATTTCGTAAAATAAAATACAGTTTTCACTATTTAATTGGTATATTTGAAGTCGCCATCTTGAACCTTTAAGATTGAGTCCTAGAACGTGAAGATCCAATTCTTCGATTAAAAGTTATTCCTTGTGGTCCGTTTTTCATTTTGCGCACTGCACACCCAGTTCAGCTAGCGCATACACATTTACTTGTAGCATTCGCTACATGTAAAACATTTTTTATTCTTAGTAAAGCTATAAATATTTTTAATATTCCAATAATAAAATATTTGGAGTTGCATATATGATTCATCCAATTTTTTTTAGCTTATTTAAACCACTTAAAAAAAATTTTTTTAATCGCATGAATATTCAAAGTTAAATTAATTAATAGCTTTAAAAGAAGATCTCAAAATTACTTTTATCAAAAGAGTAACTTCCTCTGATCCAAGGTACAATCCCTTGCACCAATTTCAGTTATACTTTAATCGAAAAAAATATTTCAAGAATTTATGATAAAATTTTCTCGCTGGAAAAAATTATTAATAGACATACATATAATGTGTTTCTCATAAAATTTCTTAGTTCTTTTACGCATTGCTTTCTGCATAAAAAATTATTCCGATTATAACATTCGTCATTAAACAAATCTGCAGAATATCAAGATGAAAGATAAATTGTCAAAGCTGTTTTTTTTTCAGAGAGACACAAAAATAAATGAATAGTAGATTAATATTCTAAAAAAATAAATGAATAATAGGTAGGCTAATAATAGTAGGCAAAAAGCATATTATTAGTTAATTTAACAAAGAATGTGTGGGAAATTTAATAGCTTGAAATTTTAAATTTTGTGTTAAAGTAGGTGTTATTTATAATATAATTATATAATAATTTATATAAATACAAATATCACAAAAGTATTAAAAATACCTAAATTTCTCCAAGAAACATTATTTTTAACTGCTACATTGTTCATAAATTAAAGCTTAAAAAAAATTCATTTTTATTATTTTTTTTAAACTTACCTATTATCAAGTATGAATCCCAAGGAAATGCAGGAATAACTTATAAAGGCTGCTATTATGTTAACAGTTGTCATGGAGAAAAACTGAAAGTAATATAAGCAAGAGCTTGATCATTTATCGAATTCAAAACTGAAAATTAAATGGTTTTATGCCCTTCTTTAAGATATCATGATTAAATCATTAAATTTTACTTCATTCCCTACTAAACTGCATATTAATAAAACCATGTTTTATTCTTAATTTTACCAATTGTCATTTCCAAAGCACTTGTTTAAAAACTACCGAGTTTTTTAGTGAAGACGGAAATGTGGTACATTTCATCAAAATCTGGTAAATTTGATGATACTTTTTCTCTCAATGCATATGAATAGAATATTCTCTTTAATCCTACTCCTAGTTTTGTTTAAAAAATATCCAGTAAGTCATTAGAAAATGTAATGCGAACCAAACAATTCTGATTATCAAAAATAAGAGTGATAAGGTAATAATACTTGTTTTATGTAAGTGTATAAGTATATTCTACATGCTCATTGCTTAACGTTATGTAAATTTTCATTTTGTTACAATTAACATATTGTACTTTGTTAGTCGAATGGTATTATAATTTAAAGATGATCGGACCACAATACTGACTCCCATTGCCACCAATTTGTCGATAGTCACGAAATTGTGAGTTTTATCCTCGATGACAGCGGGCTGTTGGAGGAATGCTTTACTTTTATATTTTAAATTCAATTTAGTGACATTTCAGTTGTATATTGTTTACTCAGTTTCGTTCATAGACATAAATAATACCTTTATTGGTGTATTAAAAGTGGAAAGAAATATGATGCAATATGAATAAATACATTCCTGCCGAACTTATAAGAAAAATATAGTTCTTTGATTGATTTTATTAACATCTATTTAAAAAAAAATAGAGCATTTGCTGTAAAATGCACGGAGTTTGTGCAAAGCGAATGTTTTGTCGGTATTGAAAACACTTAGGGGAATAACAATTACAATTTAATGCATATTATGGCTTTAGATTATTATTTTAGAAATTAAAATTATACAAGAAATAAAATCACTCATTAAAGCAAAATCTAAAGGAAGTTAGACACATGTAATTAATGGATGTGCTTACTGTCATATTCACTGCAAGAAATAAATAGGTGTTTACTAAAACTCCAAAATGAACCATTGAGTAATATTTCATCAGTTTTGGTAGTTGTGGATCATACTTTTCAAAGTGAGGAGTAGGCTAGAAACAAGCAAAAAGATTTTAGCATAAATGAAAAGTAACAAAATGTTATCAATAAACCAAAGCTCTTAAAATATGGATGTATTGAAACATGACAAGTTTTGAAAATTAAAAGCATGAAAAATATTTTTTTTAATAATTAAAAGCAGAAAGATTTCATTTTAGTCATACTATTCCATACTATAAGCTTTAAGAAATACCAAAAGGAATAAAAAAAAATAATGTTGTGTTCCCTCTTATAACTTACGTGTGGTACGGATTCCAAATTTCCTGTCCATGGCATGCCTGGAGACCATCCTGGTCCTTTAAATATAGTAGAGAGTTTATCACTCCATTTCTCCATTTCACAAAATCTTTTCCATATGTTTTGAAACTGTCTTGTCTGGAAGCGAAGAAAGTACCTTGAAAAAACAAACTTTAATCATGATCGAAACTAATGTTACCCCACCATTTATTTTCTGTTAAGTACGTCATTAAGGTATATGGAGGTATATCCCATACTTAAAGTATATGAAGGGCTAACCAACGAGCAAAAGAAATGAAATAGTATCATCTAAAAGTAAGAAAATATTAATTTGTGAATTTGGTTTTCATTTTTAAAATTCTGTGTTTCTTATACATAAAATTCAACGTTCCTTTGAAATTTAATAATTCTTTTATATTATAACAATTACAAATTCATATTATCATTTTGAACTTTCGGATACCTAATAATTTCATAGTAATTAGTTTGTAGTAACACCTTATGAAGCCAGTTATACTGAAAAGTACATACTTTAGCCGAAAGGACTAATCTGTCAATCTCATGACCAGCTGAACAGGGGTTGAATCACCAGCGAATTATTCGCGATCGCAACATTCGAATACGCCATTTGAGGAGACAACCACCATTGAGGTCTCCCTCCTTCTGCCTCCTTTTCTGCACAAGTGTATGGGAATGTATTACGATGTTTCCCCCTTCCATACTATTTTTCGTGTTTAGATTATCAATAATATGTTTTAAAATTTTCATGCTGTTCAAATTAAGCACCGTGTTTAATGTGAGTGAGCACAGTGTTGAGTTTCATATAGCTTCCCAGCTTAAAAAAGTTTAATCGATTTAAAAATCAAGACAGAAACTAACGTATTTCTTTCCCTATGACTATCCTCACGCTAATAGTGAAAACATGCTTAGTGTTGCCATAAGTAAAGAGCTGCACCAACTTCTTCTAATCTACACATTAGGAGTCATAAACTATTGGAATACGAAACTTACGCATTCACGCATCGATGGCAACACTACAGAGCTGTTTAACACAAAAAAAGTCTTGTATTTCTCATCAGGATAGATGACCTTACAAGGTATACGGATTTGAGTCATACGTTCCTCGGTTCACTTGACAAAGCAAGACCACAACCAAACTCCAATGTCCAATTGAACGTCATTTATACGGTTTTGAAGCAATTCTAGTTGTAAATGGCTATAAAAACCATATTATTTTGCATTCATGGTTTTTTCGTTATAATATAGCTAAACAATATAGCTTAATTTTAAATAGTTTAACTAAACATTAATTTTTACTGAATTTATTTTTAAAGTACTTTTCCAGAAACAATTCTAAAACACCAATATATTTTTCATCCAGGGAATTTTTAACTTATTTTATTTTGTTTGTTTCATTTTATTTTATTTTACTTTAATTAATTTATTCATTTTTTATTTTTTTATTTATTTTTCTTTTTTATTTATTTAACGTTAAATGAAAAATATTGAGTGCATAATTCTTAAAGTAAGCATAATAGCATTTAATACATAGTTCTTTAAGTAAGAAGGATGCTTTCCTTAAATAAGGAAAAAAATATTTTCATTCACAGAAATGAAAATATTTTTTTCCTTATTTAAGGAAAGCATTGAACACAGAAATGAAAATATTTCATACTTAAGCTTATCTTTCTCGATGAAAACACTACTGAAAAATTATACATTTAAATTACACACACAAATGTAATCAAATTCTACGTCTATTTCAAAATGTTTTAAAATTTAGTTTCAAATTATAAAATACTTGCAAGCAGCTGCATTAAAATAATTTGATGTTCAAAAAAGCAATTCATGTTTGTTTTATACTATTATTAGACTTATAATTAAAATTACAAAAGTTACAAAAAAAAACATTCCGAAAACTCACAAACTCTAAATTTTGCTTCTTTAAAAAACTAATTTTTGTTTCAACTCTAAGTTAAGACAAATTATTTAATGGTATTAAATTATATAGTTGACAAATTATTAAAAATGAGCAAAATTTAAATACATGAGAAATTATATTGTATATATTAAATAATGAGAAATTATAATAACATATTTACTTGAAATATTAATAATGAGGAATTTAAAATCAATATTTTACGCATGCATACCTGTACAATCAAAGGATTGAAAGATTTCATCTGAGTAGTACAACCATACAGAGGTTTCTCTATTGAATCTTCGGCTTCGAACGTGCCAAATATGCGATCCCATATAATAAGAGAGCCACCGAAGTTTTTGTCTATGTAACGTCGATTCCGACCTATAATAAAGACATTTCGTTTTAATTTACTGATTTGTACATAAAAACTTGCATAGTTTAGATTTTCAGGGTAAAATAATCATTTCAATTAGAGTAAAAAGCCAATCGATGCTTAAGGTATTAATTTTAAGTTTTGTTAGGATAAACTGCCGTACTACTTAATGATTATACAAAAGCTTTATCACTGAACAGTGTTTTCTTAGTCATTAACTGAGGAAAACAGATATGTCTTGCAGAAAGTTAAATAAGTTAAACTAGGTTTGAATTTATATTTCTTAATAAGAACAATTTCTTTCATAAAATAGAAAAAAAGCTCACCTGATACGAAAGCTTGAGCATGACGCTCAGATTAAAAAACAACAACTTCGTTCATTTCAAAAATTTAAGGTTATTAAATAACAGAAGAAGAAGAAAGAAGAAAATGAAAAAGTGCAAGAAATATTTTTTTCAAAATTTTATTTATTGGTGAAGAAATTACCACCTGAATGAGAATGATTAACTTTTTAATAATTTTAAAATGAAAATTTCCAAAATCTTTAAAAGCTTTTGCAAAACTCGAAATTATAAAATATGAAATTATACGAATGCTATAATCTTTTATCTCTTTTGATGTAATAGGATCCAACACATATAATTGCTTGTTTGGTGTATTTGTAAATAATTTAACATACATTTTACGCTATGAGATACAAAATTCAGAAAATTCTGGATAAAAAAACCAGGCTCCTATCAAGTTTAATTGAAATTTTCTAATTTCTGTACTCCCTTTTTTATTGGATGGTATTTTAGAAACAGTTTTTTAAATCCTTTATTTATAACTTTGCATTAGTGCCAAAGTTAATAGACAGACCACAAACTCTAAAAATATTCTCTAACTTTACCTCAATTTAAGTGATTTTAATAATTTTTCTTGATTTTTGTAACCACTGTCATAAATTGTATGCTGGTTTTCCAGTTATACATAAAATGTATTGAAAATATTATGATATAGAATATATTTTAGTATAAAATATACAATGTAATTACGTTTATCACAACATAAAATATATCGTTTGGATACAATAAAACAAAACATTTATATTTGTCATTGCAGTTAAAAATAAAAATAAAAATTTAAAAAATATTACAAGACCCATATTTTTTGGGAAAATATCGAACTTTTTCGTACTTTAAAACCTAAAATACAGATTCATTCATTTTCATGACATTCGGGATATTTTACTTGAATTCCCTGACATTTCTCTTATATTTCTAAATTCATAAAAATCCCTCGACTTTTCCACCTTGTTTAAACATTATTTAAGCTACTATTTTTGTACAATAAAATATGGTTGAAAAACATAAAAATAAAGATTACCATGATGCGCTCGGTGATGACTCGGTGTATTAAGAAAGAATTCTATAGGTGCTGGTAATTTGGCAACGACCTGAAAAAATAAATGAGATTAAAGAAATGAAAACTTCGATGCACCGTGGAATATCGCTCAGCTCTAAAGCTAAATTTATATGATATTATTATTATACACCAACTATAAATATTAAAATTTATACATGGTATTTTAATCTAAAAATTTTATTTCAAATGTGAACTTCGTGCAATGATATACACTCATTAAAAATACGTAATACGGCTTTTTTAAAATTAAAAATTTGTAATTACAGTTTGTAATAGGCTTTCAGAGTTCAAAAGTTTTTCAAAAGCTGTAAAAATTAGCAAAAGTTGTAAAAATTAATTTAAAAGCAAAAAAATATATATATGAGCTAGTACTTATAGTAGTTTTATAGCACTATTATAATAATAAACTTGAGCTACACAATTTAGAATGATAGAATAATATTATGCACTACAGTTTAATTCGTGCAGTACAAAATGTTACTTCCAAAAAAATTTTTTATCTTCCAAAATCATACAATAAGAAACAAAACATAGGAATCGTATACACTTTGTTTTAGAGCTTTCATTTCATGTGTTAAAATAATTCTTTTTCGGTTAATGTTCTTTGCGAATACATTATTTTTCAAAAATAAGTATGATAATAAAAATAATAAATGACTGACTTACTTCTGTATGAATCCAGAACTGATAAATGATAGTCAACTGATAGTGTACAAAATAAGTTGTTGGTGGAATTGCTAAAGCAAGAGGAAGATACGTGAACTGAAAAAAAATTAATTTAAAACTTTTTATGCATATATTTAAAAATTACTATATACTCACATTCACAATTTAATACATAAGGTCTTTAAAAAATTTTAATTTGGAAAAATAATTCCTAGATTTAAAAAAATGGCAATGTCTCTAAAACTATTTCTTCCTAATGGTTCAATTTTATCAAGTATTAGATTTTATTATATTCAAGTGTTAGTATTTAGTATTACATTTTCTTATTTAAAGCACTACTAATTTTTCTCCGCTCCGCTGCGGATGACGACAGACACTGTTATGAATGTTCCTCTGTTTGACATTGGTTTATATCTGTTGAGACTTAGCTCTTTGGGTTGTAACGTAATAACAAAATATCTCTACATTACATTTTATTTTGTTGCGCAAAATCTATAGCTTAAAATTTTGGAATAATGAACGTGTATAGAAAAAAGCAGGTAGGTACTTTATTTACGTCGCACTAGAGCTGCACAATGGGTTATTGTCGACTGTCTGGGAAACATCCCTGAGGATGATCCGAAGACATGCCATCGTAATTTTAATCCTCTGCTGAAGGGATGACTCCCCTGATGACCTGAGTGTGAAGTCGAGCACTTTACGGTAGAACAGTTTAATGAGGACCGACACCGTGAACCCTCGGCCCCTACGCATGCTGATCAAAGTGGTCACCCACCCGCTTACTGACCGCAGCCAGTGATGCTTGATTTCGGTGTTCTACTGGGAACCGTGTGTTAACAATCATTCCACTGAACGATCAGTACGGTATTATCCTACGATCAGTACGGGATTGTCCCTGTATCCAGTACTATGGTGGAATAAAAAATTTTAACATACGATGGTTAGTTTGAGACTTATTATAAGTTAAATCTGTAGTAAAACATATAATGAAGGTCTCTCAGCTTCTAACAGATGTTGCAGCAAAAAAATTTAAAATTTGACGTGCTGAAAGGGTTATTTTTTCATTTTTATTTATGAACTTAGCATGATTTTTATTCCAGAATTCCAATTTGCTTGAAAGTTATTGCAATTATTAAAGTTATTGCAACAGCTTTTTTTTCGCGAATTTTTCATAACTTTTTTTTATCAAATAAGAACAGTTACATCCATAGTAAAAGGGAAATTTATTTCTCTCTCACGAGACCTTCATTTCATGAGCGCACGCTTGCATTGATGTAGAAAGTGACCAAAATGTGGTATCCGGACTCCGGTGTTCTCCTCTGAGGCGGTAGAACAAAATTGCTCCTTTTGAGAAAGTGGGAAGACATAAATCATTTAATATTCCTGTTTAGGTAGCGATTTCCTGTTTGGTGTTTAAAACTAGTTCATTTTAAAAATTTCTTTCTAATTCTCTATAATTTTGCATTAAACTCCTCAAAAATGATTTCCAGTAGATTCTCATGTAAACCGATTTTAAAGACTCAATAGTGCAGTTTAAACATAATTCTTATTTTATTACTTCGTTAAGAATGTTATTATTCGTTTTTGTTGTTTCGAACACAATTTTTATGTCTTTATTCAAATGACGTATAGGTACTTTTATTTAAATAATATGATCTAAGAAATTTTAAGTTATATTAAAATTATCGAAAAATTGTATTACTTACCCAATGCGTGGGAATGAGTAGAATATGATTTTTCAAGGGTGATGAAAGCATCATATCTTCTGGTGAGTGATGGGTTTCGTGTATGGCCCACAGTATATTGACGTCTGTTGAAAACAATCATAAAATAATATTTCAATGCATTTAACATATACCATGTGCATTGTTTATAATATAATATTTTTTAAAAAAAATGAGAAAATTGTGTTCCTGTATATAAAGAAATTTTAAGTGCATCTCTATAAAAGCAAAAGTAGGTGTGTACTGATGTTCTTTAATAACTCAAAAATTAGAGCTCCGATTAAGATAGGGTTTTGTTCTACTATTTGCAAATTTTCATAGTATCGACTACCACAATGAAACAGAGACACAAGATGGAACTTCAATAGTTGCCTTGAGGATTTAGAGTTTGCCGATACCATAGTCAAGTGCTAAGGACCTTCAAGAAAAAACTGAAGACCAGTTAATAAGAAAATTTGTCTAAAACTAAATGAGTAAAAAACAAATGTGAGAAAATTAAATTGCTGAACAAAGGGCGAATTATTGATTAATTCAAAGAAAACTGAAAAGACAAATACGTTTATATACCTTGGAAAAATTGTTAGTTAGCATGGTTGGTACTGACGAAGACATCAAGTGCAGGATTAAAAATGTTCTAAACTTTCAAGATGTTTTTCAAGCTCTGTAAATCGCAATGTTTGAATATGTAAAAAATACAAATACTCAATGCTACTGTGAAGTCTGTTCTGCTGTACAACCGTGAAACTTGGAAACTAACAAGGCAGCAAGGAAACAAAATAGATGCCTTTGAAGCAAAAGGTTTAACTAAAATATTGAAAATGTGCTAGATAAACAAGAAAAGCAATGAGGATCTATACCATAAATCCTGTACCAAGCCATCAATAATTATAAGACGATGAAACTAGATTGGATATACTATATTTAGAAAATATGCCAAAGAAAACTAGAGAATCGCATTGACCTGGTCACCTTATGAAAAAAGGAAGTGAGAATAACATGGTAAAGTATGGTGACCAAGGAAAAAAACCCAATTTAATTGGACAAGTTGGAATGTTGCGGGAGAGATCACACTAGACAGGAGATGGTGAAGAGCAGAAATTCCAGCCTCATGCAACTTCCAGACGTAAAGAGCTTCGAGTCAAGATTTGTAAGCAATCGCCCCTCTCTAGCTTCAGATAGTGTGATCACAGCATCGAAAGTGCGAAATTTCATTGTTGTACTTGTACATGAAACCTTTCTTAATATCTTTTGAGTGGCTGGCTATTCCTTTTTTATCATTTTGCGATATTTTTCTTCCTTCTACGTTGAGCCATACTCATGCAATCTTGCAAAAACGCGTATTTCATTTAGTTCAGCGTGAGCTGCTTTGAAAACTGCATATTTACGAAATGTTTAAGCAAAAATAGAAGGCGAAATTTCCGGACAAAAAGTAATACCTAAAAAGCACACTAATGATACAGTTGAAATTCCAAGTAAAAATACGTGATCGAAACGAACACGAAGGCTGACACAAGTTATCAAAAATTAAAGAATATGTAATTTTAAACATAAATATGTTTATTCTTATTCCCTTAAAACGGAATTTCAATTTCGACGCGTTTAAACTTATTAAACTTATACCAAACCACTCTGTTGTCAAATACCAAAAATAATTACATTTTTTAACATTATTTTTCAAACACAAATTTCTAGATTTCAAACTTTGTACAATTACACTTGATCTTAAAATTTATACAAAGAAATTCCATGTTTTTTAAAAGAAATTAGAGGCAACAAAGACTAAATAAACTAAACTTAAATAAATTATTTGTTTGAGTACATCACATTTTAAGACTCAACTTCGGTGTCTAAATATTAAGAAAAGAAAAATTTCTAATAGCAGAAAATATTTGATTTTAAAGAAGTAAATCAAAGCTGGTTGATAATCAAAAATTCATTTTGATTACCAATAACAAAGAGGATTGTGTTGACTAATTTTATTTATTTTTACATAAACTCATTTACTTAGTGATGCTGTCTTTTAGTTCTCTTATTTTTACATATTTTTTTCTGCTTTAAAAGTTATTACTAACTGTTTTAGGACCGAGAATTCTTGTAACTTGGAGGAATTTATAATAATAAGCGTTCGTTTTGCTTTGACGGAAAAAACTCTATAAATAAAATCTATTGTCCGCTGAAGAAGGTTTTAATTGCTAACACAACGGTAATCGTTTAAAAAAAAGTAAATGTGCAATTTGATTTCAACAACGCTGTTGATTTGCTTCCATATCCTCGCACTCTCAGAAGTAAAACTCTCACTTTTGATGGTTCAACAACCTCAGAGTTGTATTTTGTTAATTTTAAGAATTATTTCGTCACGAAATCACGTGATTCATGACAAAACGCGAACTCTCAAATATATGACGAAAATGTTTCCTCAACTCGAAACCTTATTGTGGGATATGGGGGAGATTATTAACTAGATTGACGAAACTAGAATGAAGACTAGACTTTTTCTCTGGAAGAAATAGGAGACGAAATTTTTGTCAAAGCAGAAACTCAGAGCAATCAATATATGAAAGTGTGAACATATTAAGTAAAAACTAAAATCACTGCTAATTAGGCAACGTGAATTTATACTTATATATTGTCTGGATTATTGAGCAAGCGATTTTAAATTTTGAGATACTTAAAATTGTACTTATTTGAAAAAAGCGAACCAGCTGGCCACTATAGGCTGCAGTTATTTTTTAAATAGGATTTTAAGTTCAAAAAATTCAGATAAATCAGTTTTTCGGAGAACAAAAACATCCATTCATTCCAACTATAATAAATGTTTACCTGATACAACTGAGTATTTGTGGAAATTTACGATATAATATTAGTTTTGATTATAAATTATTTGCTAACTCTGATGTTGTTTGGTTTCAATATTTGCTGATTTTAGTTTCATGTCACGAAATATTATATATTAAATAAGGCGTTTCATTAAGGGCATCTTGAAAAAATTATATTAAAACCTTAAACGAGTTTTATTATAAAAAAGTCTTTTTACAAAATATAATTCCAAATTTTTTTTTTTAAAGTATTCCATTTGATTTACCTTTGTTTCATAAGTATAATTTTACTTAAATTAAATACAATCCTGACAAATAGTTTTAAAAAACTCGTTAGAAACTAAGAAAAAAATGTCAAGATTATTATATGTTAAATTAAATATTAATAAAAACTTTGATAAAATTAAGATAAGAACAACCTAATAAAGTTAAAGAATTATTATTATACCTACGGTGAGTTAATCGATGCATCCAATAGAAGCAAAACTCCGTGAAAAGATAGGTCAAAAGCCAAGTCCATGGGGAATTCCAAGGAAACTCTATCAATCTATAGTTCTTATAAATCCATGTATACACAAAAACTTCGACCCCTCTAAACGGAATTCTATAAAGAAAAATAAATGTTTAAAGCATTTGGCAACACCTTTCTTAGTAAATTACATTATTTTACAGAAATCTTACAAATTTTAATAATGAAAAACTATTTACATAATAATGAATAAAACTTAAAAATATGAAGGCTGAAAACTATTTTAATGATAAAAAACTATTATCTTTTCAACTTTCACACAGAATTAAAAACAAATACAAAATTAGGCAACATTAGGCAAAATACATAATTAGGCAAAGTTCTTTTGCTCATAAATCCTTAAGCAAAGTAAAAAATTTCTTTTTCCGAGGCAAAATAATAAAAAAACACAGGTCAAGTTAATTTAGTATTCTATGAAATACTTGCATGCTGTCCGTTAAGCGCTCTCGTAGGCCTACGAACTTCATTACTAAAGTTAGGGAAAAACAAGAATCAAGACAGGTCAATAATTACAGAAATTGCAGCTGTTTCATACTAAAATACCCCTCCTGAAAGTGACGAAAAATTCTATATTTATGCAAGGGGAGAAAATACCCTGGACGCATTTCATTCACAACTCAATTTTCAAACAAGCATGAAAACATTTCTACTTGTAAAGTATTCACAGAAAGTTCCTATGTGATTAACTTCAGCTTTGTGATGTGGAGCTTTCGCAGTATCCCAAAATTTTCTGCTACGGGATGCGACACTTTTTTTACTGTTATTTTGTCCCATTGTTTCGCGCAACCTTTTAATGGTTGCAAAAGTCTTATGAGATGTAGCACAAACATTAGTCCTTAGCGAAAATTGGATTAAAATCTAGTGAATAAGGTGGCAATTCTGGTTCGGTAAAAAAAAGTCGGGATAATTTCATTTACACCATTCTTGAACGCCTTTAGCAGCTTTGTGTGCATAAGTACCATATTAGATAACGCAACAACTTTCGTACACATGTTGGTGGTAGGATGTAATATTTGATTTTAAATTTTTCTTATTTATTTCTTATCATCTTTACTTTTTTTACTTTATGACGAAAATTCTAAAAATATATTATAAAGCCAATGCCGATAGCTACATAACATCTTGAAGAGAACTGGATTATAACTGGAATATTTTATGAGCAATTGATAGAGGACCTAACATAACATTTAATTTGATTTAATATGTCTCCCTCTTTTCATTAAAACATTTTTATAAGCTTATATACTTTTAGAAAACAGCACAATGACTTAAAATTGTGCTATACCGTGTTGAAGTTGTATGCGTAATTTTGATTCATATTGTAATTGCAGAAATTGACGCCTAACAAATAATTCCATTTTACATTTATTAGCAAAGTAAATATTGTTTAATGTATATATTTAGCTGATTTTCTCGAAGAAAAACAACTTTTTCAGTCTTCGTTATAGACGATCAAAATACTTAAATCTGGAGATAGTACACTTCAGTACTGAATTTCAGAAAAACTAAAATATTCTGCTTGTACTATTTTTAATTTATAGGTTGCATCTCTGAAAAAACTATTAAAATTGTTTTATTTGTTAAAATAAACTATTTTGATATTGAAGCAATCTTATTGAATAAACCAAAACCATACTTAGCTAAATCTGTGAGAAGTCCATGCAGAACATTTGACATAGTCTCGTTGACTCTTAAAAGTGGTTTCTTTTGCAAATATCGTATGACTTGTTCAAGAAGCACTGTGACGAAGAAAACGGGAGCAACCTTTAAAAAATGTGCAAAGTTTTAAAAAAACTCATATTACTTTAAAAGATTATTTTTACTGTATATTTTTTTAATTGTTTTCGAAGAAAATATTTAAAATATAATTTTTACACAGAATTATAAAATAAATTTATCAAAAGATAATTCCATAAAAAGCAATTTTTATTAAATTTTATTACTTTTTTGCAATTTCATTTAATAATAGTCGAAAAAAATACGAATTGTAAAATATAAAAATTTTTACATCATTTTTAAGAAGGTAATTTTAAGATGCAAAAAGAAAAAAAAAATTAACGAAATTTGTCAAATAGTGTGCAAATTTTTTTCAAATCACTTGAAAAGTTCTCGGGATATAGCGAAATACGCAAAAAGTAAAATAGGCATTAAGGGATCCGAACTTTGGACCGCTCTCTTGGATCAAACTATGGGCACCATATTTCCCAGATTGCGGCTACCCCCTATATTTTCTGAGTCAGAAAAAGGAATAAAAAAGGTATGTTTATTGCAGAGGTAGCCAAAGTGGTCCATATAGACCCTAGGGGTCTATTTAACAAAAGCGGGGGTCGATCTGAGTCAGAGGGTTGATCCGAATCGGAAGTGTCGAGGAAAAAACAGTTCCTAATAAGCAAATCATACATACCTAATTGAGTATGTAAAATTTGTGAATTTTTTTATAATTGACTTAATATCAGTTTCCTTATAGAACATAAAATTCATTTAAGGAAACCGTACGAAATCGACATACGCTAATGACACTTAATTAATTTCAGTAATATGTAATAATGATATTATGGTTATTGGTGCAATTTTGTTACGAATTCTAAAACAAGTTATCCGTAGTTTCGGCAAATAATTTTTCCACTGGTAGTAAATATAGTGCATTACTATTTTAATGAAGTAGAGTTCAAAGAAATTTCACTACTTATAAATATTTTAGACAATAAATTAAAGGTCAGATAGAGATATGGACATGCTCCCAATTCAAAATCGTATAAGAATTCTATTTGTTTTTGAAATTTCCATTTTAGTTTGCTGCCGCTGACCAATGCGATTCGCGCTTAAATATCTTAAGTACAAAATATACTAATAAAGGTATAAGTGCTAATAAAGGTAATATACAGATATATTTGGTGATTATTAAAAACTGTACCAATACTAAGTAGTTTTAACACCTATACTGTGGAAATAAATGCTTTACGGCCCCTCTAAAGGTATATGTATTGGAGAAAATTACTTGATAGTGGTATATTTCGATCATGCCGCGAGCATTAATATCATGCAAAGTGGTGCTAAATACAGTTAATCTCTATTCTGATGGAATGAAACAATAAAAATGAATTTTCCTTATTTTAATAACATGATGTCGTCAAAAAAGACGACAAATAATAATAAATAAAAAAAATTTAAATCATCTTAGCTTAATTAATGGAGGAAATTTAGTGTTAGAACCAGGTATGTGACATTTTTAGAGGGGCTGTAATAAGAGTTCGAATATTAAGAGGTATCCGTACTATTTTATTGCCCATTTATAAGAAAGCGGGAATTCTTTGCTTTATTCTATTTCACTGCGCTAATTTAAAATGAAAATTATGCAAGCATACTGAAAACTAACGTCAATTAGTTATGCTAAGATTAAAGTGAAAGCAAAAACAATTCTTATTAAACATACCTATACTGATATAACCACTATATGTTTTTTTTCCTTGATACATTAATTCCCCTAGAAATGTCACTTCCCAGGTTCTTCCACTAAGCTCTTCAATTGTGTAGGTATGAGTAGGTATTGTGTAGATTGAGTATGATTTTGTAGTGTGGCTCAATACTGATTTTTCACTTATTTTCTTTCTTTTTTTAATTCACCTCTTGCAAACAGAGGGTATTCAGCTACTATTTCCTTGCTACAGAGGGTATATTCAGCTATAAAATCCACAATACATACTGGTGCCATTTTTTCTTCCTCTTTTGATATATCGGTTAAGGCAAATTTATATTAAGTAAAGCAAATATTTTAAACCAAAAAGTATGCATGGATATTTTAAGAAGACTAGTTATAAATTAATTTTTCTTTATTTCGAACGAATATTAAATTGAAAATTAAAAAAATAGATAGGTCAAATGGAAAATAGAATAAGAAATAGAAAATTGGAAACCGAAGACAGATCAAATAGGGAGTTGAATAAGAAATAGAATAAGAAATAGAAAATAGAATGAGAAATAGAAAATAGAATGAGAAATTGAAAATTGAATAAGAAATAAAAAATAGAAAAAGAATTAACTAGAAACAAAAAGAAAATACAAAATGATAATAAGATAGAAACCGCATACCTCCTTATAATAATCTTTAACATCTTCAATTTTCTCGTAGTTGTGTTTGCGAGGATCCACTAGATAAAAGAGGTATCCCGCCCGCTCTAAAGATCCCGCCAAGAATTCCATCTCCTTTAACTACCGTTCAATTTGTAATGCAGTTTGTTTTAAATCTCATTGGAAGTGCCGCGAAATTAAGCCAAGTTGAAGCTAAAGATCCCTCGTTTCCTTAGGGAAATAATCTTCACTTCCTAACTTGACATCGCGCATGCGCTCTTCTTCCTTTCCCCAAATACTAATTACCCCTTTTTTGATGAATGATTCCTTTCACTCTCTTTAAATTAAACCTGTGCCTATTTTTTAATAGTTTCCTCGAGAACTGCTGAATTATTCACGTTTTATCTCGAATGTAATAAATTACATACTAGTGAAATGAAATGCTTTTTAGCGAAAACGGATTTGATCAATTTTTCGATCACTCGTGTAAAAATTGAAAGAAAAATTGTGTAATTATCTAATTATCTTAATGCATTCAAAGCTGTAGTTCTTTTCTTAAATTAAAATCACATCAGATGTCTTCGCGTTAAATTGAGAATCACCGTACATTTCATTTAAGTTAGCTATTTGTATTTTTTCCGTGAAAAATTTTTTTTTTCTAGTTTTCACAAAAAATTATTCTCTCTCTCTCTCTCTCTCTCTCTACTTTTCAGGTTCCAGTAAGTTTACAAAGCCTGACTCTCTCTCTCTCTCTCTCTCTCTCTCTCTCTCTCTCTCATTTGCATCACATGAAAAGAAAATGCAGAAAATAGACACAGAAGACCTGCTTGATCCGCCTACCGCCGTAATTTGAAACACTGCCTATAATTGAGGCAAGCGCTATGTCTTCTGAGTAAATTCGCACTCTGAGCTGATAAAATAAAGAGTCAAAAACTAAATTTGATTAAACTACGAGTATGAAAATATTTCTTATAGGTCAAAAATTTGCATAGTATAATTTTCTCTAAATTCTTCAAATTCAACTAAGAGCATTATAAAAACTAAGCATTATTCATAAATAACCTCAAGAAATTATAATCTAATATTTCATTTATATAATAATATATTCCATCTTTATCTAAACAAAGAAAAGATTCTTTTTGTTTGTTTAATTTTTCGACTAAGTTTTGAGTCAATGTCAATATTTTTTGTTTTCAACGGTTCGTTAAACTAGTCAACGAGTCGCTTCTTTAAAGGTTAAACTCTGTTAACGAACATTGTAATTGCAGTCGTTTCACAATTTACTAAACTTGTCCTTTTTCAAGCGTGCCTATTCTCAAGAAATAGTTTAAAAAAATTTTGATTTCAAATTACTTTTCAGATTTGTGAAAATTAAGGTTCGATGGTAGTTTATTTTTATTTAAATAATTACTTTTCCTACTGCCTATCAACAATTCAGTTTTTTTTTTTTGGCTTTTTATTTAGCTTTTTATTTTTTCTTCGTTGTCTGAAAAATTCTTTACAAAATCATAAATACAGTTTTTCATAACGACAGCATTTTAACTGCTTTTTTTTACTTAATGCTCCGATGAGAAAAAAGTCTGGTCAAATCTATCCAAATATGTTAAAATTTACCGTGTTTCCAGTTCTATGGTAACAGGAAACACCAAAAAGCACAGTATTTTTGAAGACCTTAAGTAATGATTTTGAATAAATTAACAATAAAAGGTGGTTTTATAATAAATGATAAAATATGACAAATGTGGTAAAATTTGGAAGTTTTATCATGATATCTTAGAGCAGTGGTCGGCAAACTTATTAGCCAAAGAGCCAAATATGAACATTACAACAATTTTAAAAAAAATTGGGAAAAAATTGCCAAATCTGCTTGTTTAATAAATTTTTATTACGCTAAATAAGTAGTACACTAAATAAAACTAAATTTCATACTTAATAAATATTTATTAATGCGAACAATGTGCTTGCATCTCCTTGGAAAGTTTAAGTAAGTCAGGTTTGTATGTTGTTGTTTTTAATTTTAGGCGTGATTCCAAGTTCTCATCAATAAGAGGACTTCTCAGTTTACTCTTGATAATGTTCATGCTTGAAAAAGATTGTTCGCATATATATGTGGAACCGAAAAGGGAAAGAACAGCAAACGCGAGCTTTTTCAGCTGATCGTAATAGTCAGGAATATTATTCCAAGCTTTGAAGATGATCATTTCTTCTTTCTCCAGGTCACAATATAGAATTTTAATTACCTATCCATCTTTCAACTTAAACAAAAACTTATACATGTTCTCGATTTATAGAAGAATTTTAATTTATCAAAATAAGATGTAAATTTTTTTCTTACCAAGTTTTTTTTTAAAATGAAAATATTATTGCGCCTTCCGTGGATATTTGTGCTAGAGCCGCACTTAAGTAGCCAAAGAGCCACACGCACTTTACCGACCATTGTCTTAGAGCATGGCAAAAGCAAAACATTTTCTTGGTTAATTGTTTTTTCAAATTGTATTTTTGCAAAATATGTGGTAGTAAGAAAAATAATTTTGAAATTCAGAATTTCCAGTAAAGCCTTACCGAATGGTTTAAATATTGAAATTTTTTTTACCAAAATTATGGAGTTTTTCCTATTTACCAGAAATGCCTGTACCATACATTGTGCTAATTTTACTTGAATCTTTCTTTCCTCGTTCATAATTGCTACAGAAATTTAAAGGACTGTAATTATTTTCACTTTCTTGATTTCAGAAAAATTTCTGGTCGTTTATTATCAACAATCTTCTCTTATACGTTATTACTATCTCTAATATAATGGAAAAATTAATTATATTAAATTTTCTTTGTGCATACGCTTTGATAAATCTTCACTTTTAAAGATAGTTGTAACGGAAAATAAAAAAATAGAGTTTCAGATGATTTTTTATGCTGGAGATGAAGTTTCTACTTTGAAAAGCACGAAATTAAACCTTAAAGTATAGCGTGTTTTTTTTTCTCTAAAGATTACTTTTTCAAAGATTCAATATTCTCTCAAGATCATTAATTTACAAAGTTTATAAATCTACTTGATGTTCTGGTCCGAAATGATTTTAAGGAGATTAATGATTCTTTCTTAAATGTCACACATAAGCGTTACTTTTAAGTTATAGTATTCAAATTGTGAAAAAATGCTCTGATTATTATTTTTATTATTTTGTGTTAGTCAGATGGGTGCATTGTGCATAATTTTTATAAAATATCATTCCACACTCATGTTATCATCACTCTTGTGATCAACATCAAACTTCAAATCATTATCAGGTAACCGTTAAACGTCTTTTTTCTTCTTTTTCTTTTTAAAAAAAATCATCACCACATAAGTTGACAATCTTAGGATACTCAAAACAACTGCATTGAAAAGAACTTAACATCTTTTAGGCTTTTACATTTATTTTCACAACAGGGTCAAGGATACTAACACCCAGTTAAATATGTTACCAATGGTACTTCAATTTCATTTTTAGTTATCGTAATATTTGCAGGATAACACATCTTCAATGCCCCAGCTTTACAATGCATAATTATTTCCAACTATATATTCTGCACCAAGTCACATTGTTTTAGAATATATTTTTTTTTTGTCAATTAAATATCTACTGTAAAATCTAGCTAAAGCTTTCCGTGACTGTACTGCCTTGCATTAACAAGATACGTAATGCAAACTTTCATTTTTTTTCTTTTTTTTAATCTTGGGAGTAGATTTCGTGGGGGATTTAACCTGCAGAAGCTGTCTTGTTACTAGATTTAACTAAATTAATTCTATTCCAAGCACAGTTCTTTCGAATTAAAATCTAATAAAGTTACTGAATATTCCTCTGCTTGTGTACTCTCGGTGAACAATTTTTGCAGCCCAACGGTTTTCTTTTGGAGAGAAATCAGTTCCCCCCCCCCTTTTTTTTAAAAAAAAAAAGAAATTGAACCTGGTTTGTATCCCTGGAAATTGTTAAATTATCATACAGTTATTTCAAATACTTCCTTATAAAACGCTCATTTTAAGAAAAGTTCCAAAATTAACACTTCCTTTCTTTCCTTTTCTTTTCCTTTTTTTAAAAAATCTTTGAACAGATAGTTTCTTTATGGAAAAGTATTTGATAAGTATTAAAACAGATGATCAGAGCAATTTTATGACAAAAAATAGGTCCGTGATAGCCTAGAGGTTAGATCATCGGACCTGGACCCGGAAGTGCCGGGGTTCAATTCTCAAAGCCACTAAGACCAAACGAGTAAATGCGATATGCATGCTTGTAAAGTCTTGAATTTCTTGTTTTCGGCCTTTGAGCAGCTACGGTGGGGACAGAGATCTGGAGAAAATTTTCTTCTATTTCAGATCTACGTCTAAATTGTGGCAGTGGCATCAGTGGTGCTGCCATCGCATTTTATCCCTAGCGGTGCTCTCTTGTCGAACGGAAGGCGCTCTTTTCTGACAAATTCGTATGGCCAATGGCTTGTTAGCTGGGTTTGTCCTAGTGTCATTAGAAACAGCAAAAACGTGAAAATAAACATAAAAACTTTAACTTTTTTATAGTTAGAAATAAATTTTTTTTCTTAACTTTTATTAATTTAAAATGGAGTCACTACTGAAACCAGATAAGAGAAGCCTCCATTTGACAAATAAGAATGAGAAATTTACATATTTTTTAATAATATGTAATTGAATCAAATCACTAAAAGGGAATTGGTGTACGTGTCGGAATTTTTTCGAGCTCTAAAAAAAGCTAATAAAAGCTAGTATTTCAATATTTTTAAAACAAAAGCAGTATATCATAAAACATATTTTATACCTGTAGTATGTAATTCAGTTGCGTTAACAATAATAATAGATTAAATTAGAAATCTGGCGACAAGAAAAAGAAAAGGGTATAGATTTCTGGTTGCTATGGCGATATCATGGAACAAGCTGTCTAAATAAAAGTGTTCATGTTGTCGTTTCGACTTTACGTTTTTTTGAATATGTAATTTTTACTCGCGGTTATGTCTTTCATATTTTTTGAATAAAGAATTAAAAGATCATTTTATCAGAAGTGATATTTCTGACGAAGACGCTATTTTACTTTTTAGTAAGTATTATATATTTTGTTGCCCTTATTTTTAAAATATTATTATTTATAATATTTTATATAAATAATACCCTTTTTAAAAATATTACACTTTCCATTTAAGTTGGCCGTTATTAGGTGTTTTTAAATAAAATACTAGTCACTTAATTTTTTTTTCAAGAGGAATTTATTAAAATTAAAAGTGTTAAATGCGGATGCTTATGGAATATTAAAAAATTTGATTCTGTGCCAGAATCTTTGTCAAAGTATATGGTAATATATTAGATCTGTAAAGTTTTCTAGAATTTTTTAGACCTCATGGCCTTTTAACTTTTTATTTTAAAATAATTTATTATATTGCTTAGTTACACCAGTGTCCCAATGTTTTTGGATGTATCAACGCATTTTGGTACAAGATGTTTCTGGATAATTGTTTTCGTATCGTTCAATAATTTCAGTCTGTACCTTCTGTTATTCATATTGCTATAAATAAAGTTAACTGTTTATAATTTATGAAAAGTTAAGATTTTCAAGATTCATCCATTCAAATCTGGATTTTAAGATGTTTTTATGTGTATTTTATAATAAATTTATCATATTAAAAGAAGGTGGAAAATGTATTTAAAAAAAGTTAAATGGTATTTTAAGTTTTTAAATTATTACACATGTTCTCTTCAATGTATTTCGAATATATATACGTTTGATTGTTAGAGTTAACAACTGACTAAATGACAAATATAAGAAAGTATAGATCTATAATTACATCGAAGTTGTTCCCAGTCGTGTGGAGGTACTTTTCCATTATACCGGCGCAGGCGACAGTCGCCACTAATGATGCATCCAGCGCCTAACGGAATATCACCGCTGGTAACCTTTTGTCTCCCAATTTTCAAAGCAAGTCGCGCCATTCTTTTTCATCGGTCACATCTCTTTCTTAATACGAAAAATTAACGCAAAAAGCAATGGGAACTTGAGATTTGCCTAAAACAGAGGAAGAAGCTGTCAGATTCTTTCAAAGGTCTTTTGGCTGAAATCGCAACTTGTGATAAGAATCATGAAATGAAATTGCATATCGGAGATGAAATTCAATGGCGCTGCAACCTTTCATCTTGTAGCTGTAAAAGAAGTATCCGTGAAGGCACATGGTTTAAGTCATCGAAATTGAGATTTTTGAAGTGTGTGTGGTTTATTCATTCTTGGTGCGAAGAAATAACCTCAGTTAAATGGTGTGAAAAGCAGTTGGAAATAAATCACGTAACAGTTGTGGACTGGAATAACTTCATGCATGAAGTTTTTGTTTAAACGTGGACAACGGAAAATCGGAGGACCTGGCATGATCGTCGAAGTGGACGAAAGTTTGTTTACGAAACGAAAAAACAATGCATGACAGATTCTACGACAGCAGTGGGTCTTTGGTAGAGTTCGTCGGGAAGCAAACGAATGTTTCCTTGTGGAGGTGCCAAACCGATCCACGAATACTTTATTGAAGGCAATTAAGGGAA
Organism: Parasteatoda tepidariorum; assembly: GCF_043381705.1. Classification (NCBI taxonomy): domain Eukaryota; kingdom Metazoa; phylum Arthropoda; class Arachnida; order Araneae; family Theridiidae; genus Parasteatoda; species Parasteatoda tepidariorum. Next base: position 50,457,377 of record NC_092206.1, read on the forward strand.
ATATCGGAAAAGGAACTATAATATATTCCGATTCATGGAAATCATACTGCACTAGTAAGCTGGAAGATGAAAGTTTCGAACATTTCAAAGTGAACCATAAGTACAACTTTGTCGATCCGGAAACTGAAACGCACACGCAAAAATTAGAGAGACTATGGGGCAGCGCTTACTGGTGAAATAAGAAACACAGAGACACAGAGGAACCGTACACCAACATCTCGAAAGCCTCTTCTGCAGAATTTATTTGGAGAGGGCAAATGGATGACCCATATGAAAAAATTGTAGGCGATATTGAAATTTTTATGCCCCTGAAGTAAAAAAAAAAATTGAACCATTTATTAACTGTATTTTTATGTGTATGCTGTGTGTTGTGGCCAATAAAGTCTGCTTCGTGTGATTTGTTCCGGTCACTGTGTGCTGTCGCTAAAAAGTCTGCTTGGCGAGATTTGCGCAGGTACCGCTGTGGATTTGAGACAATCTACTATAATGCAGCTTGACTCTCAGTTGTCTTGCAAAAAAAAGAAATTTTTTTTCATTTCAGTACAACATTTCAAAAGAACAGCATTTAAAACAATATTCTCATTTTAACTCTTTTTATTTTAGCACAATTATTGCATTTTTTTTCTTTCAAATTAAAGCTTTTTGTTAGTGGTTTCAATGTAAAAAAAGCTAAATGGACTGCTTTTTTTTGCTTAGTTGAAAACTGCAACGAAACGGGGTCTTTTAAATTTAGTTCTATTTGTGATTTTAAATGCATATATTACAATTCTACTCATCAACTTCTTTCCACAAAAATAAGTTCTATTTTAAATGGTAGGCTATTAACTTGGACTGTTCAGATGTATTTGAATTTTACTTCCTATCAGATTTTTATTTGTAATTTATGTTATTCAAATTTATTTAAAATTAATAACATATAATAATTATTTTAATAGTATATTTAATATATTAATTTATTTTAAGGAAATAAATTTCATTTCAAAATTTATTTTTTGAATAAAAATGGATTCTATAAAAGACTCCTCTTAATTTTAAAAATAAATGATTTAAATTTGAAAAATATTTCTAATTTTTGACTTAAACAGTTTGAATTTTACCTGCATAAAAAGGGGGGAAGCGTTAATTAGTGAGTTCAATAGAAAAAAAATGCACAAATTTTTTTATTTATGCTTAAAATTTGTCTCCATGATGTGTTAATATTTTCATCCAGGAAAAAGTTAATTTTGAAGAAGAACTCAATAAAATGAACGGACCATAGCCGTCCTTCATCTGTGAAGGTGACAGAAGAACAGAAGAGTTAAAGTTTTTCCTTATATTAAACAAGGTGGTCATTGATGTAGTCTCTTTTTTGATAAGAGACACTCATTCATTTAAGAGTCATTTTGTTTTTAATAACATCTACAATAAAGCAAGCTCAACTTCCTATTCCTTCTTTATGAGCTAAAAAAAATGCTCTGTGAGGTTTAAAAAAAATGTGCTTCTAACAGCATTGTCGAAAATTTAAACATTCTACTCTCTAGAGTTAATGTATGAAATAAAATGTCTTTCTTCTTGTAATTTTCTTGTCATATTCACTAATGTATTCTCACATTTTATATAAAATGTCTCAACCCTTTTCAGGTGTATCATATCTCTCAAGCACCAATTCTTTATGCAAAGATGCTAACTGCTCCACTTTTGGTAAGAGATTTTATAAAGGTGGTAAAAAATTAAAAACTAAGACTTTCATAATTTTGTTTCACTTTGCCAATTCTTGAGAAGACTCTCTTAAAGTTAATTTGAACAAAGCGGCATAGGCAAAGAGACATTTTTGAATTATTTAAATGTAGCCATTGTCAACGTAGTTATCAATAAAATCCACAAAACAGAGCATGTTGGCATTTCTGGTTCTGGGTGACGATAATGTATGACTGCAAAGCCTTAATACATGAAACACGCGATGGCTTAGGGGATGGAGCGTTCGCCTTCCACTGAAACCGGGTTCGAATCCCAGCGATGGCTGATCGAAATGAATTCCGCATCCAGCTTGCACCGACCACAGTGCTGATTCGAAATATCCTTAATGGTAGACGGATCATGGGTTAGAGTCTCCTTGCCATCAGGCTAACCATGGGAGTTTCTCGTTGTCTTCTTCGCCATGTAACGCAAATGCGGTTAGTTCCAACAAAACGTCTTCCACGAAGGCAAATTTCATCCAATACTTGATCCGGGAGTTCCCTTGTCTTCTGGTTTGGGTTCAAAATTACAAGAATACGGAGTTGAACATTAGTAGTCATAAATGGATCGCCACCAAGCCTACCTTTTTGAATCCTCTTTTCGTTTTGCTGAGAGGTCACGTACGCGTAATTAGGGCCTACAGTATTCTCCGGCTGACCCCTGACGGGGGCGGGACTAGGTTAAGCTTTGATCAGTAGTCGTAAACCCAAAATTGGAACGGCATTTCAACGACGGTTATAAAATAAAATAAAATACATGAAACAAGCCTGATATGAAAGTTATTTATTTTTAGTAATTATCTTAATAAGATTTTTATAGTTGTGTCACACATGAATATAACGTTATATAAAAGCAAGTTAAAAGTTACCAATGATGTTTTATTATTATGTTTTTAATTATAATTAAATCTCATTCATCACGTTTATAAATTACAATTTAACAAATGGACGATTAAAACAACTTTCTACTCTTGCCTTTTACCAATATCTAAACATTTTTTATAAGTATATATTAGCAAGCCTTTTGTAAATAAAGTAATAACTAGTAAAATTTAGATCCAAATAAGGAAGAGTGTTGAAGAAAATATTCAAGTTATGCTCCCAAGAACTAGGACTGAAATGGTTAAGTGCGATTTAAATTACTAATGAAGTTTTTTTAATTACTATTTTTATACCTATATGAAATTAAAAAAAATCATCTAGAAAACTGTTAATAGAAAACTACAAAAAAAATTTATTGCAATTTTATTTAAATTTAAAAATTTTATTTGAAAATTCCTAACTTAAGTCTGTCACAAAACTTTCAAAATCTAAAATCTGAAAAGCTTTATCAAGCGATTATATTCAGTACGTTAATTGTTAAGTACAGATGAATTACTAAACTTTTACTTTTCCTCTTGAATTTCACAGTTCAGTTTTAAAATTAAATAAGAAACTTATAAATTACCGAACATGCTATCTATAAAATTTAAAAGAAATAAATACTGATAAATTATTTCTGTGACGCATGTTAAAAAATATTTTCCTTTTAAACTTATTTATGATAGGCAGTAATAGATTCAATTAATAGTCTGAAAAGGAAGAGCTTAACTAAATTTAATTTAAATGACAGTCAAGTGAAAACTATAAAAAAAATGATCGAAAATAAGTATGATTCAAATGATTTACTCAAAGGATGTTGATTATGAATTGAAAATGATTAATATTTACCCAAATTCAAGTTAAAATCACTCACTCAAATGATGATAATACGAGGGTTGCTATTTATATTTCTGGCCTTGGCAACAGTAAGTGTTGCTAGGCGACCGCAGACGATTTTAATCGAAAGTTTGATATTTTAAACATAAATTCAGCAGACGATTTACCATTATAGCTTCATTTGTGTTGTTGACAGTAAATTGAAAAGTTCTTCTCTTTCAGAAAATGGAATTGAATCGTGAAAACTTCCGTGCCATTATTTTTCATAACTTTCGACGTGGATTGTCAAGACAAGAGTGCTTCGATGAACTTACTTCTTTATTCAGCGATAAAGCGCCATCCTACAGCACTGTAAAAAATTGGTATAACGAATTTAATCGTGGTCGATGTTCAATCCAGGATGAATCCCGTGCAGGTCATCCAAAATCCGTTGTTGTGCCAGAAAAGATCGATGCTGTGCGTGAACTGATAAAGCAAGATCGTCATGTGACATACCGTGAGATAGAGGCGTCTTTGGACATTAGTATGACTAGCATCAATAAAATATTGCATGAACATTTGAGCGTAAAAAAAATTTGTTCGCGTTGGATCCCGCATAATCTGACAAACGCTCAAAAAAAGGCTCGTGTCGATTGGTGCAAGGAAATGTTGGAAAAATACGTTCAAGGTACATCAAAGGCTGTGTATAACATCTACACAGGTGACGAATCATGGATCTATGCATATGAGCCGGAAACAAAACAGCAATCAACTGTATGGGTCTTCCAAGACGAGGCAAAACCAACAAAAGTTGTTCGAGGAAGAAGCACATCGAAACAAATGATTGCCTGTTTCTTCGGCATTAACGGTCATGTGGCAACAGTGGCGTTAGAGCAACGCAGGACGGTCAATTCTGAATGGTACACGACCATTTGTTTGCCAGAAGTCATCGGAGAAATTCGAAAAAAGCAGAAGAACAGGCGAATCATTCTTCATCATGACAATGCGAGCTCTCACACATCGACTCAAACAAAGGCATTTCTGACGGAGCGAAAGATCGAACTGATGGGTCATCCGTCGTACAGCTCTGATTTGGCACCCAATGACTTCTTCTTATTCCAACACATCAAAAACAAAAAATAATATTTTAACAGTTCCTTAGACCACAGGAATGAAACTACAATTTTGCTCAGTTTTGAAATAATTTTATTTCACATTTGTTCTAAACCTTGTGAGACAAAAAAAAATTTAAAAATTTATATTATTTAGATTAAGTTATTATGAAATGATCATTCTAATTGCCTCTGATTAAAAAGATATATTATTTTATATTTCCCTAAATTTGTAATATTGTTTATAAAACTTGGTATATAAGGTATTTTTTGAATACTAAAGCTAACAATTGAAACTAGGTTTCTATCAAATAGACTATTAAAAATAAACTAATTAATTTTTAAGGTTTTGAATGTCTATTGTGTCTTTAAACTAGAACCTATTCGACAAAATAATTGTTCATCAAATATATCGTTCAAAAAAGGTGTGGTTGAAATTGCTTGCATAGTGCAATGAAAAAGGCATTTAATCCTTAATAAAAAGAACAAATGAAGAATCACAATACCTTTTCTTCCTTTTCGCTTTCACCTAATTTAAATTATCAACCTATTCTTCTCTTTAAAATTCTTCGTCTTGGAACAAGCTTTCAACTACGTAATTATAGCTATTAAAGTAGTTTATCCGTAGGATTAAATATCAACAATGAAACTAATTTCTTCTATCATCTTTTCTATTGTATTTTACAGACGTGTATAACTAATTGCAAATTACCAGTAAATTTTATTTTCCTTACTCATAATTAAAATCACTTTCTATTACTATATATATTTGTATTTAATCTTTTTAACTAATGTTAAAAAGATTAAATAGGTTAACTAAATAGATTAAAAGGGTAGCCCAAAGCATAGACTAGTATGAAAACTAATATGAAATTTCAGATGTTTTACTTAAAATGCTTAATAATTTAAATTTGCGAGAATCATACTTTTTTTGTCTCATAGTACACATAGAATTATATGTTAGTTATTTCTATACATTTTTATGAGTATAAAGAGATTATGGACATAAATATTGAAACTGATCAATTTATGTTTAAATCAAATAGTATATATATATTTGCTTATAATATAAAAATGTAAATATATAATATAAAAAATTCGTTCATTAGAAAAAAAATCTTAAAATTTCTGTTTTAAAAGTTATCTGTTTTCTAATTTTTGTTGAGCTAAATTTAATTAATACTGACAAAAAAAAATTTATAAATATAAATATTTTCTGAAATAACAGAAAATACTCTGAAATTTAAAGCCTTACGATGTTATACTAAATTTATTATATTTATTAAGGTAACAAGACATTTTTAAAATTTTATATTTAAAAAATTAAATCACCTTGAGTCAGTAATAAATTTTATTAATTACAAATAAGGATATAAACATTTTAATGAGATTACACACAGATTTAATGAGAATAACATTTAATTAGTTTCAAAATTAGTTCACGAATTTATGCTTAACTAAATGTAGTTAACGGGGGCGAAAATATTTCCTAAAATAATATCAATAAAAAAATTACTTTGTTTGAGGCATTAGTAAAATTTGTATTTTATAAGTATAGATGTAAATATTTTTGAAGATGGTTCTAGATTCTAATATATTCTAGATTTACAAGAATATATTTCATTTGCACAAAGAAAAATTTTTTTTATTTAGTAGTGTAAAAATAAGTTAAGGTTTTTATTAAGTTTATTTACAAAAATTAAAAAATTAACATATTAAGAAACAATTTAATACGATTTGTGACGTGAATAAACACCCTTTACAAAACATAATCAGGAAGTAATTTGCAACACAATGACATAGACGCAAATAGTCGGGTGAAATGTTTATCGTTTAGTGAATAAGAATCAAAGTTGACTTTGTTAATCGATAAAATAAAAAAGAAATGTTATTAACACTTAACTTTTTTTTACAACTAACAGTATTTATATTAACATTTCCTTTAAATAAAAGCTAATCAATCTGCTATAGATAAATTTATAAAAACAGCTTGAAATAAAGCTTCAATTTTCTAAACCTTTTAAATACACCCAGAAATATCATTTAGACTGTATATGCGCCGAATTTTCAAAACAAAGCACTAGTATTTATATGTTGAATAGTAATTAAATTATGTCACCTTGTCAATTTAGACAAAGTCTTCGTCAGTGGCTTACATGCGTTGAAATCTTAATTACAGTAATGGAATGACAGCTGTATTCAAAACTAAACAGACAAGAATTTCGTCACGCAAAAGGTTTTGACCGTCCTTTAAATTCATTTAATATTTTATTTTCATTTGATTAAAGCAATCTAGATATTTTCAAAGTAATTCGAATTAAAAATAAGATTAATTTTACAATCTAAGTGTGTCATCAAAAACATAAAATAGCATTTCTTTATGGAGTTTGATTTAGTTCCACCTATATTTATTTTTATAAACGATAGTTGAGTTCTCTGAGTACGTCATTCATTCAAAAGAAAAGAACAAAAATTTAAAAAACAGTTACGTTTAAACAATTTTAATTTCAATATTTTTTATTAATGTATTTCAGGCAATTTTTGAGTATTGTAAAAGAGGATATTGTGTTTTAATTAATACTTGCTTTTTTATCTCTATATTTTACCTTTATATTTTATCTTTATGTTTTATCTTTATTTTTATCTTTTCGCAAATTTTTAATTTTGACGAACTTTTAATTCTGGAAAATTTTTTATTCTTGCGAAAACACTGAATTTATTTATTTATTTACTTATTTATTGTTCTTAGCATAAGTAATTGAACACTAGATTAACATGTAAACAGAGAGATCACTGCGGACCAAAGTTTTACAACAATTAATTAAACTCTAAAATAAATGCTTTTGAATTAGAAAAAACCTGAATTTGAAAAAAGGAAGTTACCTTAAATGATATTACTTTTTGTAATTTTTAATTTCTGTCTTTGTTAAATCGGGTGTAATTATTAATAGAATATTATTTAATAATTTTAAAAAGAGGAAGAAAATTTTTGCATAAATATCAAAAGTTAAGATTCAAAATGTTACTTATGATATATAAAATATTAAGTTACAAAATTATATGATATGATTGAATTAGCAAATTATTAAAACTAAAAAATGTTTTAACCTACCACGAGTGATAGTAATTTTGGTGGTTTATTTATTATTCTAAATGTTGTTTCGGGTAAAATTACTAATTAGATATTATTTAATAATTTTAAGAAGTGGCCGAAAATGTTTTAATAATTGTCAAAAGTTTATAATTTACGAAATGTTTTATATGATTCATAAATGTCATAATCATTGCATAAAATGAAATATTTCTAAATGAATCATTACAAATAATGTGATGACTAAATTCTTAACTCGTTGCCTCTTCGTGATATTTTACATATGAATCATTAAGATTATTTTACAGCACTCTCTGATATTTGTGTAAAGTATTACACTAAGAACGAATTCATTGCTTTTTGTAATATCCAATGCATGTTCTGATTTTATATTCAAAAATGAATTCCAACATTAAGCGTCTTTTACAAGCTGAGCAGTCTATGAAACCACGATAAAGTCTCGCATCCTTTTTGAATTATATGTAAAACAGAACTATAAGCCCGGAATTATTTGATAATATCTCTTATCATCGGTGAATTATATTTAAAACGGGACTATAAGCTCTTATGAAAAAAGAAAGTTCTAAACTTCCTAATACACACTGGTCGTGTACGCAAACGCTTTCGTAATATTTCAGTAATCATTGGCAATTATAAATGCGTGTTTAAAAAAAGTTATAAAACTATTTTTTAAGAATTCCCCCCCCCCAAATAAGAACTTTTCAAAGAACACCTGTAGCCGTTATTGCACATAAAGTGTTGGGTAACCCCGAAGGTAGTGAATGTAAATATTCTTGTTACCTTAGAAGGGCCCCTTAGTTAAGGTCAGCGCTCTATTATGCATTCTAGTTTTAAAATTACTGAGGAAATCCTGAGGCCTAAATACCTTCACTGTTGGAAAATTTTCTTTTGGAAACCCCAAACGCCTATTTACACAACCTACTTTCACTTTCAGGGAACCCCCTCCAAATGATCCACTTTCATGGTCATAAAAACAAAAGGAAATTACGATAAAATGTGAAATTCACAAGACTTTCCTTTTCGCTGTTAAAAATAGTTCTTCACGAGTATTTATACATTAATTTGATTAAATATTAAATTATGCGTCTGAGATTATTGGATTAAGAAACGTTAAAAAAATAATTACTTAAAAAATAATTTTACTCTTATTGATTTTAGGTTTATAGTAGGTAATAAAATATTTTAAGATTGCATTCTAATTTATGTTAATTAGAAAGCGCTGAAGTTGACAGTTAAATGTGAAATCAGTTCTTCCATAAATTAAGATGCCTACTTACTTTATGCTCATTAGTAGACTATTATTAAGAGTTGAAATATTTAATAAAATTACCTAAGTGTATGGTGCTACATTTCTAGTTAAAAAATTTAAAAAAATAAAATAAAACTTAAATATATAGTATTTCCTGATTAAATACTTCATTCACTTCAAAAATAATAAAATAACAAATAATAGAAAAATAATAATAATATAATAAAATACTAATAATAATGTAATAAAATAATAATAATGTAATAAAATAATAATAATATAATAAAATAATAACAACAATATAATAAAATAATAACAACAATATAATAAAATAATAATAATATAATAAATAATAATAATATAATAAATAATAATAATATAATAAAATAATAATAAATAGCAAATAGCAATCGACATGTTTCAAGCGCCTCAAAAACAAGAGAATATTTTAAAGACTTGCCAGCCGTGAAAGAGAAGAAACAAAAGCGATTTGCAAAAACCAAAAAGTTGCCAACGAAAAATTGAAAAATAAAGATGACAAAAATAACTAGAAAAACCACAGTAGCCGAGAGGGAAAAAGATGAAAAATGGAACAAGAAAAATCACAGTAGCCGAGAGGAGCAAATCAAGAAAAAATGTATTTCCAAGTGATATGGAAAGTGACTAATGTCGTTAGCAAGGGAATCAGCGCTCGTATGAATAAAGCAAGATTTCAGAACATCAAAATGAATTGATGTGAATGAGGTGGAAATAATTTCGGCATTGTCGAAATTGAATTCGTGCTCAAGATTCCTGCAATTTGCAACAATTGACGGTATTTGTAAACCATTCATTTGGTAATTTTCGCTTTCGTATGATATTGGTTAACCGAAAATTCTGGTTTTCATAATTTTAGTTCTTATTATTAAAACATTTAGAAGAGAATACAAATCTGAAAAGTAAATTTAACCGAATAAATGGTTCTTATGCCATGTTCTAAGAAATGATAAAATTACCATATTTTGCTACATTTACAAATTTTTATCACATATTATAACACTATCTTTCATGGTTAATTAAACCACAATCATTATCAAAGCGCTTCAATAAAAATTACCGAAATTGTCGGTGTTAATCATGGAGCTAAAAGCACACTTAATTTAACGTACTACAGAGGATTTAATTATACTTTCTTTTTGCCCATACTTAAAAGAAACGTAAAGTTACAAACTTAAACGTAAATTACACTGCTTAATAATTAAATTATAATTAATAGATGCAATTTTGTAATAATTTCAAAACTAAATGTTGCTACTTTTGCCCTCGCTTAAGAGAAAATAAAGATCTACCTTTTGGTATTTAACTCTTCCATTAAGCTGCACTGTTAGAATTTTCATTGTAAAATAACCGGTAGCAGTCTATCCATTCAATAAACCGTGAAGTTTATGGTAAGGAACAATTCTTACCTTCACGGTTTTGAAACCGTTAACAACTGGTATGGCTAGAAAACTTGGAGTTATGCCAGACTTTTCGTTAGGCAATGGACATTAGAATAAAATTGAGGTTGAGTTGTGTTTAGATAAATTCACCGAGGATTGTGACTTAATTTTTTCTGGTGGTGCGTGGTTATCGTGAAAGTTAGGAAAAATTTGATTTTTTTATGTTGCTACTCTGTGGTGCAGCCATCTATGCATAGAGTTTCCTTTTCGAACAGTCCAGGGTCCCCAATTAGGAAGAGAAAGATTTTGGAAACTCTTCGTGTGTTGAAGTGATGTCAACGCTAGACTTCGAACCTCCGCTCAGCCCGTCATGAGATCAGCAGATTATCCCTTTCTGTTGCAGTCAGACAGTTGCAGGGAAAAGTGGTTTTATATTCTGATTGTGCAACTGTATTAGGTGAAAACAGTGAATAAACTATTTTTCTCATAGTTAATAGTTTGAATAACATTTTTTTGTTATTTGATTGTTTTAGTTGAATGTGGTAAAATAACAGTTAAATAAATTGTTATTTAACCATTTTTTCAAAGAACTTTCTAACAGTGTTGTACCAGAATTATAAGTAATTTATGCTATTTAGTGGACACAACTTGTATTTCATTTATATAAATCTAAAAGGTTTGTATTTAACTTTTAGTACAGAATAACGTGTTTTATTTTAAGTAAGCAGAACATCAAATGATTGTATCAAAAATATTCTATCTGTGACTTATTATGTGGCGAATTTTGTTGTTCCAACTGAAATTTCTATGTAGCTTTAATTATTTAGTTATTGGAAAATTTAAAAAAGTAGGACATGTTCTTTTAAATTCGGGATGCAGTTTGTTAAAACTATTCATCATCTTCACTTATCACTTCATTTTTTTCTTTTAATACCTAAAAAAAAGCCTTGTGAAAACAATTACCATGCATTTATTTTTAACTTGACATGTTTATTACAATTGAATTGCTTTCCATCTCACAATATTTTACAATCTCTTAAATTAGTTATGGAAATGCTCATTCATATGAAAATTTCAGAAGCGCTTCATTGCGGGACATAATAACATTTCGAAGAATTATTTTTAAAGAAAGTATGTTTGTCATTAAATTCATTTCTACTCGGGAAGTGAATTAAACAGAAATGCAAGACATAATTATAGTGAAAATAAGGCAATACTTAAAAAATTTAACAATTATTATAAAAACTAGGAGGCTACGCCCCCTGCTCGCTGCCGCTCGCCAACCCCCGGAACTGCTTTTGCAGTTCATTTCGGATTGCTTCGCAATCCGATGCTCGTTTTGCTCGCTCATTGGATACGTTCTTAACGTCCAGCTTTTGTATACTTTTTTGAACACTGAAGTTCCGAAAACTTTTCACTGTAGAAAATTCTAAACCTGTGCATTTCAATATTAATTTGAAATTGCAAACAGTTCACATATTTTTCTTAATCACACTATTCTAAATTTCAGTTGTTGAGAAAAGTAACTGTTGTAAGTTTTGTTTTAAAGTCTTTCCCACCAGAGGGCTAAAACCATGTGTTGTAAAACAATATGAAATAGTACTGAACGCCGGATGTAAAGCATCGGCTTCGATGAAGATAATTTTGTGAGAATTTTTTTGATAATTCGGTGAGAATTCACCCGATTAGACATATGATGCTCACTACGTGCTCTTGCGCGCCGAAGCCTATCAATTAAAACGTATTAGCGTTTTATATAATATAGATTAGCCATATGATGCTCACTACGTGCTCTTGCACGCCGAAGCCTATCAATTAAAAATGAAAACTGTTGCCAACGCGAGAAAAGAAATATCATCGGTTTTATTGATACATACGCATTAGCGTTTTATATAATATAGATTATTATTTATTTATATTTAGAATTGGGTATAATATGAAAAAAACACAACTACTTCAACTTCGAAAATTTTACTAGGAATAACATTTACCTTTTAGTTTTATTTATAAGCTGAGTTTTAAATATGTTTACTAAATTCATAAACTTAGATAAAATAACAAAATAAGTTATTTCAAGAGGAACTAGACTAATACAATTCCAACCTGCCGAGTAGCGATTTATAACAACACACTTCATTTAATGTTTACTTGTTGCTAGAAATCAGGTTCGCAGAAAATGCTGTTTACTAGTTAAATTTAGTAGGAATAACACGACCTGTGACGTAGGCTATAGTATACCCAATTAAGTACTTCTCATTGAACAGGAGCACTTTTTCGCACCGGATTTGTTTAAGGGATTTGATTAATATTAGGAGGTACAACTTCTGTCAAACAACATTTATTTAACACTATAACAAATTAGTGCGATTATTAGCAAATTTGTTTACAAATTAGTTTGAGCAAAGCAAATTTTTAGACATTAACGGTTTGAAGGTCACTAATGCCCACATTTCTTAGATAAATTGCGGAAAAATTTTAATTCCGCAATTTAACGGATCCACCTAGTTGCAGATTAACTGGGTAATGTGCATAGTAACGGCTTATGAGCTTCAGTGGTAACATATGTATAATTTTCAGTTTCAGTGTTTTTTTTGGGGGGGGGGGACGAAACATATTCTTCACTCTTAGAAACTTCTCGGAAAAAATGGTTAAATAACAATTTATTGAATTGTTATTTTACCATACTTAATCAAAACATTCAAATACCCATAAATAAAATGGTAATCAAACTGTTAAGATTGAGAAAAACTGTTTATTACTTGCTTTCACCTAATACGGTTAAACAACCAGAATCTTATCTCACCAACTAGAACCACCTAATGAAGCTACTTAGTTCTTTGCAACTGCGTACATATCATAACCGAGTGGGCTTATCTGCCAATCTCATGACCAGCAGAACTGGATGTCGAGTCCTAGTGTTGACACCACAATATTTCCTCCATTCCCTTCGACATATGAAAAATTTCCAGTGTCCAGCACTCTCCAATGCCCATTACCTTACGAAGAGCCATTACCTTACGTTTTTGAAAAATGCTAGATATAAATGGTTAATTATATCTAAAATTATTATTAATTATTAAGATATTAATGGTCTAAATAGCTAATATACTTTTTTAAAAGCCAATAAGAACATTGGTAGAATTCTTCTACATAAGTACAATACTATGTCTTTGATGATAATATACTATGTCTTTGATGATAATATATTATGTCTGTGTGCTAGAACATTGTGTTCATTGGCGAGCGAGCGCAGCGAGCCATGGTTCACGGCGTGAACCACATAGGATTGCGTAGCAATTCTCGGGGGATGGCGAGCGTTAGCGAGCAGGGGGCGGAGCCTCCTAGTATCTTTTAATTGTTGAAAACATTTTGTTTTTTGGACAACGTGGCATTTTTAAATAATTTATATTAAATATTAAAGACAAATAAATCAATAAAATTAGAAAACTTTTTTTAATAAATTGTTAAGAATAAAAATTATTTAAAATTTCTCATGCTTTTTTAAAATATATCATAGCTTCTTAAAATTATTCTTGTTGAAATTTACTTTCTTTTTCTATAAAAACTATAGTAAAATTATTTTCTTTTCTAAAAACATAGTTAAATAAATGTTAATTTTAACTAACTTTTACTTCATTTACCTATTTATCTGATACTATGGATCTACATGAATAAAAACAATTATTCGAGCAAGAACCGTATTCAATGGAGTATTTTCCTAAGGTAGATTCAAGCCCTGAAAAAAAAATTTGGCTGATGAAAATTGATTAAATGATGCGGCTGTACAATCATGGAAAAGAAGCAAACAACTTTAAAAAAACTAACTTTTGATCTATTAAGTTAAAAATTCACAGAATTTGAGAATGAACTGAAAATTTAAATTTAAAAGTATTGGAAATGAAAGGTATTGAAAAAAGTATATTTACAGAGCAAAATTTAAAAGCAATAACAATGAGTTACAATGTAAGCGAACAATTTAAGAAGTAATCATATTTTTTATATTCCATGTGCATCGAGCATTGTAGAATGAGTATTCAAGGATTATATCGTGAAAAATATGTCTATGTAACATTCAAAAGTATATTTGTTTCGTCTAATGCTAACTATAAATAATAGTTATAAGTTTAAAAGTAAAGCGAAAACTTATTTTATCTGTTAAATTAGTTTGCAATCACTATTAAAATGAGGAAAAATATAACGCATCTATTAATTGTTTTCAATAAATAAAATTTAAAAATATGTTTATTTTTCCTTACCTAATTGGAATAATTTAATTTATCTGCGGAAAATCGTATAAGTGCCTGATATCTGAATAGAATTAATTATTCTATTGGACACGAAGGCTTCTTTAAAGCGACTGCCTTTCCTTTTAATTATTCAAACTTCTATATAGATCTTATTAAAATCTACTGCTTCATTGTTATATCTATAGTTATATCTATATTTTATGGCTGCGGAGTTAATTACAAGGAAATAAATTTAAATTTTCGTGCTGTATGCTTTACCATTATTCTTTTTCTTACTTGTTTTTTAATGCAACATGCAACGCTACGGATTTTTATTAATAGTTGAGATAAATCATAATTACGTCTTTATAACTTTAAATTCGTATCAAATTCAAGTCGTCTTTTTGCTTATGCTGATTACACAAAATTTTTTTTAAACACATTCCCTAAAAATTTAATAAAATTCTTAAATGAATCGCGTTTATATGCTAAGCAAAAATAATTTTTTTTCATACTTTGATTAACTAAAAAATCTAATAATAAAAAATAAATAAATAAGTATTAATTTCTAATTAATTCTTTTAATACATTAGTCCAGGTGTTGCATAAAGTTAGGAAAATAGACACAAAAACATGCTTTTTCTGAATAAACATACCTTTTTTTC
Source organism: Parasteatoda tepidariorum (assembly GCF_043381705.1). Taxonomy (NCBI): domain Eukaryota; kingdom Metazoa; phylum Arthropoda; class Arachnida; order Araneae; family Theridiidae; genus Parasteatoda; species Parasteatoda tepidariorum. The sequence goes on from NC_092206.1 coordinate 50,472,551, forward strand.
GAAAGATTCAAACTCATTATGAATCGCAGAATAATAGGGGTAGGCACAAAATGTAAAATATAGTCTTAAAAGTTTCGTCAGGGGAATGTAGTCGTCTGTTGGATCCCTTAATTTTAATATCAGTTTTTTGCCATAAAGAATAGATTTTTTTAAATGTTTACTTTTCAAGACCTTTTCGATTAATTCTTTTCAAATTTTAGATTTTCCTGTTTTAAATTACGTTGATTAAAGTGATCTAAAAATAAATATAGTTGACTAAAATTAAAAAATTTTTACAAATTTTCAATCACTGATAAATAAAAAATAATAAATAATTGCAAAAAAATTCATGTTTACGTCCTTGGGTCAACAAGTTTTACGATGAAGAGCTTGCAACCCGAGAAGAAGTAAAATGATTATGCCTAACAAAATTATTTAAATCAGATTTGATTAAAATACCTGTAAGTGACTACACGAATGTGTATCGAACATGATTGGCATCTGAATCGATAAATGTTACGATTCACCTACTTGCAGGTATCAATTGTGTGCAAAAAAATTGGGGACCTACTTAAAACACTCAAGAAATATAGGAAACACGCCTAAAGTAAAAATATCAATTAGGGGTTTAAATTTTCGGCCACCCTTCTGACAAAGCTACTGATACCATAATGAAAAATTGCAGCAAACCTACTACATTTTGAGAGTCAAGAATTGAAATTTGACTGAAAAAAGTATATTTATTCCATAAATTAAATAGCTAATTAATTAGCATATTTAAGACCACTAAGTCCTCAAACCACTAAGATCACATTTTTGTGCGTTAAAATGCTATCCTTAGATCAAAAGTACAATGAAAAAAATCATGGTTATAATACAATAGGGAGAAATTTACCTTATACAACTTATATATGTGAATAAATAAATCCCACAACAACCCTAAAGAATGCTTAAAAAGGTCACCATAGCTTAATTTATGCAGCTTGAACGAATTTAGTATTTTTTGGAAAACTTGAAAAAATTAGTTAGGCTGCTCATTTTCCCTTTGATAAAATTGAGAAATATATTTGGAAAATAATTAATTAACCGTCACCTAACACTCGTCAATCATTTAAAAAAACTACCATTTCAGATAAACCATAGAAAGATAAACAGATTGTTACTTTTCTATTGGGTAAAAGGCATAAACATCAAAAAGTAAAAATTACCAAATAAAGGGTAAAATGAATAAGATCACTGGTGAAAAGAATTTAAGAGACAAATAATTTTTTTTGTAATAAAAAAACGAACAAAGCAAATGAAACCAAACCTGGCCGAAATCATATATAATCTGATGATCATCTTATATAAGATGGGAATATAATATGGGAAAGCAAAAATGTGCACAGCCTGTACCTTAAATAAGAAAACTGGTCATTTCTTTGGCTCAGCAGCTGACCGAACCCCTGTCTGTCTAATAGCGTGTATGATCGTCTTTAACAGCTACACAACTCTCGCATCGACGTTTCATACTGTTTATCAGGGTCCGCATCTAACCACACCCATTCTTTGCCGCAAGATGACCTGGAGCTCATCGATGGACGTCGGATATGGTCATTGAGCAGCAACTGAGCGTCAGAGGGCATCCCATACGCGTTCGATGGGATTAAAGTCAGGGAACGTCGCAGGCCACCCCAATTGTTGAATATCCTTCCTATCGGAGGTATTCGTCTACCAAATTAACCTTGTGTGGACTGAAGATATCGTTCGTTGAAAAGAAATTTGATCCATATGCTCCACGGGTAAGTCTTACACCTGCAATGGTCTCGTCCTGTACCTCTGATCTGTTAGAGTACCACTATTGACTACATGAATGCCAGTATGCCCGTCTGTCATGATACCTGTGCAGACCATCTTGAACATATTGGTCCCTTTCGACAATGTTAGAGGGCCTATATCAATTTCCGGATTCTTTCCAGATCAGAACACGTCTCAAGTGTGTGCGTTCAGACTGAATCACAGTTCATCACTGAAGAGAACTCGCTCCTATCCACCAATCATCTGCCCAAGACAGGTATTCTTAGCACCATGGTAGACGATCTTTTTTGTGGTTTACAGTTAAAGGAATGCAGACTACAGGATGGATGGTCTGCTGGTCACCAGCATTAAGTCTCTGGGCAACTATTATACTAGAAATGTATATTTCTGTTACCCTATATAGGTTGTGGGACAGTTGCGTCGTTGTCTCGGACCAATCCTTTGTCGTTAGAAGTCTCAAAGAACGGTGCTGAGCCAGTTTTGCTGCCTCTTTGCCGCATTGATCAGGTCGGCAACCACTATTCATGTCTCTGCGAACTGCCTCCACAGTGTGGACGCCTTATTTCTCGAAGCCCCGTGGTTCCTGCAACAGGTAGCCTGTGATTGGCCAACCTCGAGTCTTAAAACTATCCATTCTCTTGTGGCATCGTTTAGATGCTGTCGACTGGTCTTACTAACGATAGATAAACAAAGTAATTCCAAAAACAAGGTTTGAACAAAGCTACGATGTTTCAAAACATCCTTAATAACATAAACTACATAAACGCACTCTCAGCGCCACTACCTTACGAGGTCACAAAACACTGATAGATCAATGTAGACGATATTTTAAGTTACGACTAAAACTTACTTTCTCTTTGTACTTTATCTTCACTTCCTCGTGGCAATTTTCCAAGGATTTGGATTCTTAACCCTGAAATTAGGGAGGATAACCGCAATTTGGAAAATATTGTCTTTATCGTTTAGCGAAAACAGCATTGGAAACTTTATATCATATTAATGTTACTTTTACTGCTCGTGTATTTCCCGTTTAGTTCTTAAGCTAATTATGGGATTCCAAATCGTTTTGCATACAATTCTAAAACTCATCTTAAACTTATAACTTATTCAAAGATTATTTCATGCAAAATATAAATTTTATCGGTTTTTATTATTATTATTATTTAATTCATTACTTATTGAGTCGAATTGCAATATAGGGTAAACTAACCAGTGAAGGAACACTTAAACTTCGCTTGCCTTTTAAAAATCATATTAATTTCAAAATTCGTAATTTTACTTAAATGACAGTGTCAACATATTTGCTACTAATTGCAAATTATGTAAAAAAAATTGTAGAGAACTTACATAATATTGTTTTAAAGTTTTGGAGGTTCAAATAACAAGTAGTAAGAAGACCAAGTGAAGGAACAGCTCTTACCAGTGAATGAACACCCAGTAAAGGAACACTTAATTTTGGTTATTTTTTAATGCTCTTTATGAATTTATAAGCCATACAAATATTTAAAAACAAGCCTATTCTTGAAATTATAACATATAAATACTTGGAAAATGTTAACTTTTTTTTGTAATCATGAATTGAAAATTAAAGTGTCAACATATTAACACATACTGTTCATTCACTGGGAAATCTATGCCCAGTAAAGGAACATGCCTGTTCCCTCACTGGTTAGAAGTTGTTTTTCGTATTTTTAACATACTTTTGATGCGGAACATCACTAAAGGTACAAGAAAATTAAAGTTTATCTTTTATTTTCATTAACTTAGAAAAAAACCCAGTAAAGGAGCACTTGTTCTTTCACTAGTTTTTCATCGTTTGGTGATCCTGTGAATAAATACCCCCTTATCTCAGTACTTTATTATGCTATGATGCTTAAAAAAATAAAACATAACTTCAGTAACTAGATTTTGAATTCTATTTTTTACAGTGAGAAAAATAAAACTATTACATGCAATTAATTCCACTTCAAACATATAAATACAAACACTCACCATATTATTTTTTCAAAGAAACAAAGTGTTGCAGAGATAATAACAAAGTCAAAAAATTTTCCGGAGAAGTCTATTTGACCAGGTATTCCAAAACATTGCTAGATGACTTCCTATTGTTTGGCAGTAAGCTATTGTTACCAATCAATCTAAAGAAAAACTTTCAAATTCTTATTTTTAATCAATATGCATGAAATGTTCCTTCACTGGTTGGTTTACCCTATACAAATTTTTACGTTATTTTAAACTATGTTGTTTCAAATGATAAACCGAACGTTTATATAGAGTCGGTCAAATACTCATTATTATCTCTTTTCATGCCTAGTGGTATACAGAACTCCGTCATATTCTCCACTCTCTTTTGTCAGTCACAGCCACACTTTCTTGTACACAACTGGTTCATCCTGCTTCATCCTACTCTCTTTTCATCATCCTGCACCACGTTTGTTTTGAGTATCCTCTCTGTCGTTTTAATTCTGATGCTCAGTTAGGGGAGACACTAGGAATTCTATATCCATCCATTCTTAACGTATGGCCTGTAAAGCACCCTCTGCTAATTTATTCATCTATGGGTTTTATTTTTGTTTTCTGTAATAACATTTTATTGGTGATGGTGTTAGTCCTAAAATAATTTAACTTTAAAATACATATTCCAACTAAAATATGCCAATTTTTAATAAAATTATGCCTAATATTCACAATAACCATCAAACATTTACTTTGAAAAACATTTAATTTCTTATTTTGTTTATCAGTCAGTTTCCATATCTCTGAACCATACAAAAAATCTGATAGTATTAATAATTTATACAAATTAAATTTTAATCCTTAAGTCATATTTAAGCGCTTCCACCACATTTTTAAATTATTGAAGCAGTTTCGGGTTTTTGTAATGCTATTTTAATTGTCAACATCTGTTTCATCTTGGGCACTTATTGTCTCACTCAGACATAAAAATTCTTCAGCCTTTTCTATAAGTTGATATTTAAGACATATGTCATAAAACATTTTTACTATTAATTCATAAGATCTCTGTATTAGATCTAATGATTTGTAATCCAATACAGTGTTTAAAATAAAATAAAAAATTGCATTTCTTTAACATTTTTAAATGCGTTTAAACTTTTGACTAAATTTTTGTGACTAAATTATCGAGACCATATTTTCTAGATTGCAGCTACCCCTAGATATTTTTTTCAATATCCGTCAAAAATAAGAACAGAAGATATGGAGGTTTGAAGAAAATATGTTTTGGCGCTAATTTATAATTATTGCCTCATTAATTAACCTCAATATCGTCTTCATAGTAATAGCTTAAATATCGCCGCATTAATTTATTTAAAGTTAGACCCACTAACCCTTAAGGTTGCTTCTCAGTACGTGAAAATCCGATCATTTGATTAAATATTATAAAGATATTTTAATATTATTATTACTATTATTACTTTGCACATTGTTCATTTCCGAGTGAAATTACTATACAAGTTATAGAGAGTTAAGTTCATCGAAAATAAAACTTTTTTGGTAAAAATATTATTCTAATTACAAGAACAATTAAAAAATTTATCAAAACTTATACGATAATACGAAAAAGTCAACGATACTTAGAATATTTAATTTTCAAACTTAATATTTCAATAACTGTTTTCGAGTGAAAGCATAGAATTTAGTAACTACTTCCTTCCGTGACAAACTATGTTGTGGAAGAAAACAGTTTAACAGTTTCTTAGTAGAAAGTCGTTGTTTCTGTAGTAATCGACAAATGAGAAAACCATACAAAGTTAAACACTAATTTTGAACTTACATTCAAAACCTTACTCTTTTAACAGTTTTTTTTTTTTAAATTTTTTTCATCTAAAATTAAAGTGGTAGCAAAACAGTATAAAAACAATTTTTTTCTTTTTTTTTTTAGAAGCACAAGTCAGAAAGCCCTTTTGCTTTACTTCTGAAAGCGAACTTCCTTTTCAGAAAATGATTTCATGCCACTTTAAGTGTCAACAGGTGTTCCTGCTGTTGCTTTATAACTTCTGTCAATAGAATGATTGGAAATTGCTGATGGAGTAAAGCACACTAGTGTGTGGGGCTTCCTGACTCAGCGAGTTGTGCGAAGTCTTCGATGTCTAAATTGCTTTTATGGGTCACTGCTTCGTTTAAAACTCCTACTCGACAATTCATTCACTATTTCCCTTTCATTATGTTCGTGTAATTAGCAATTCGAATTGAAGAAGCAATATTTAACAACCATCGAACATTTTTTGTGAGGGCGGGTTGTTGTTTAGCGCATATTTGAACGTTTTAACTATCAGGAAATGTGCTACTTTAACCCATAAACATATTCTGTCAAGTAATAATAAGTTTATATCAATTATGAGTTTGCATTATGATATTAAAGATTCAAATATGAATTAGTAGGAATAAAAATACAATGGATTTGTGTAAATGATCTCACTTAAATTAATTATAAGCAAATGTCCATTTTTTTTCATTATTTTCTGTTGGATAAATTTCGCTGATCGCATTGAATTATATTTAAAGAGCCATTTAAAGAAAAACGTTCATTCGGCTGATTATATTCCAAGTACGCTCTAAGTAGAATACAAAATTCATACATGAGACATTCTTATGAAAGCAGTCTTCATAAGTCAAGAATTCGGACCTTTTAAGTTAAGTGAATTGTAATTTCCAATATTATTGTAATTTATAATTATTAGACACAAAAATACATTTTCTAGCAATTGAGACATATATGTTTTATTCCATAATTATTTCCCCGCGACTTATTTTAGTATTATTCTTTCATTTAAAGAATTCGCAAAGATTGACAAAGATATTAAAATTTTAAATTGTTACGATGAATTGATAATTGAAACTACCCACATACAAATATATACAATAAAATATATATGTCAAATAATTCGTTAAGGTACTATTTAGTTTTAATTTAATTTTTTTTTTAAAATTCATCAGAGAATAGTAAATGTAAATAAGTTAAATGATAAGATGTATTCAAATGGGCTCCAATGTCAAACTTTCACGGGTAAAGTGCAGAAATCATTTATTCTACAGATTATATGGCTAATGTGCAAATTAACTAGGATGATATGTTAAAGTTCCAGAAAATTGCTTTGCTCAAATTACCTATGAATTTTGAAAAATACTTAGATGATCTGCACTTTACCTACAAGGCGGCTGTTAAAGTTAAAATATCTTTCCGCAATAAAAAAAATTATGTTATTACAATCAAACAATCAACGCATTAGTTTATTGAATCAATAATCAATCACTTTAAAAATTATAATGCTACGTTTAATTCAGCGATTATAATGCAATATTTTTGATATTTTAAGAACTTAATTCGCATGAATAAGTTTCATTCAAAGAAGTAAAGTATTTCTTAACAGCTCTTTGTTCAATTAAAATACATTTAATCCATTATGCAATACAAATAATGTATTCCAATCGAATGGGTATTGCCATCCCAGTTAGTTTATTAAAAGGTGTAAACAGTTTCAAAATAAGTCCATAAAAATAATTCAAAAATGATTTTTCCTAAGTAATGCTGAATAGAAATCTCAAAATCATTTTAATATTATGAACTGAAGAATTCTTAAAGAATATCTGTATATTTTATTATACACATATCCTTTAAGAATTCTTCAGTATATTACATTTTATCAATCATATTTTCTTTACGCTCTTATTTGTTTAATAATATTTTTTTAATATTTTCGCTTTTCTAATGTCTTCTAATATTTTTCGATAACGAATTAAAACTACATAGCATCATAAATTTCATCTAAAAAATTTTTATTTATTTATTATATATTGATTTTTTTTTTAAATTAACTCAGTAGGTAATCAACTGAAATAAATCTACCGAAAACTTTCCTTCGCTTAAACTAATGCTGTGATGTTCTTTTTAGTTGCTTTATGTAAATTAGTTTTAAAATTAAATATCAATACTCAAAGTTTTTATAATGAATTAATTAATTTAATAAATGCCAAATATTTTTCAATGTAGTCATAATCAAGAGGGCTTCAAACTTAGTGAAGCATCGCTAATTCTGAATTTGAGAAGACACACGAACAAGTTAATTAGATATATGAAAGAAAGTTCAAATGTTTCTTTCTCTTCTTTTTATTATTTTCTTTCTTTTAAAAAAATCTTTTTGGAAGCATGTATACCTAAATGCATTTGGTATGTTTTTGAACGATCATTCTACTGTTAGTAAAAATAATTAGAAAATGAGGTGTATTGGTATTTTTTTTTAAATATCTCACGCTATATGTCCACGTGAGTTTGCTCCACTGTAAACTTGAAAATGATTCATTTTTAAAAAACATGCAGTCAATGATTGTGAAGGAAAAAAAATTTTCTGTTTTGGTTTTGTTAATCGAGACTTAGGATCTAGATTTGTAATAAACTTAATATATTTTTTAACATTAAATATATTCTATTAGATTGTGAAATACTTTTGATAAAAGTAGGTAAAAACTTTTCAAGCAGCATCTTAATTATTTGAACTAAAAGTTTGTAATTAAAGTAAAATATATATGATAATGAAATGATTTTATTTACAAAAAAAATTATTTAAAATATTTTTAACAAGACCTTTTGAAATAATTAATAAAAATCACCTTCCGTGTAAAGAATGTTAAACACTTACATTGTGCTATAATTACAAATCTTATACTTACCGAAGTTCTACGACGAGGTAAAATTTTCAAAGATTGTCTACTAGATGAACAATACTGTAATAGATGCGCTACCGGTTTGTATCTGTTCATGTAAGTATTTGTTGTATTGTATTTGTTATCATTTTTAAATAATAAGGTTAAAATTAAGATAAATAAAAAAGAGGAAAAAAGGAAACAGGAAATCAAGAAAAATAATTAGTGTGACTATTGCGTTATTTTTATAAAGACCCTCTACCTGCCTGAAATTTGCATCAAAAATAGAGATTATTATTTAGCGCTATCTTCACGCTTCACAGTTCAAGAAGCAACTTATAAAAAAAATTAGGTATTCATTTTTTTATTTTGTGACATTCCCTATTTTCTTTGGAAGTTGTTTATTATTTTATTCAATACTTTTATTTTCGAATACTTTTTAATTTATCAAAATTAAAATTCTAGTTTTAATCTTTCAACTATTTTCGTCATTTACAGCTGAATATTCTTTATTTTTTGCATATTGTTTTCCTTTTTTTGACATGAATTTCAGCAAATTAAAGTAATGCATTAAAAAGGCTTAAAAACATATCGAACCAATTTCAAGACAGTAATCACTTACGGAAATCGATACCATAAATGGTTTAATTAATTATAGCATAGTTTCCTTAAGCGTAGTATTACATTTTGCAAGCTGCTACATTAATACTATTTTAAAATGCTCTAATTATTTTTAAAAAATGTGCATATTAAAACAATGTTTCATCTATTTTGTCCAACTAGACACACGAAAGTCGCGGTGATCCAGGGTATCGATCAGTTGCCTCAGTTGACTCCGGTTCAAATCCCAACTTGGCTGGTTGATACAAATCCAAAATTAGTATATCTTATGATGAAATCGTAAAGGACTTTTTATGGCATTAAAATTGATTATTATATTTTGCAATTTAATTTTAAGGTGTCAAATAAAGGCAAAAGTATTGAACAATAATTTATTACTTACATTAAAATTTCAACTAATTCCAAACACATTAAAAAAATTCATTTCTCTATCTGTATTATTTATAAAGTTTTCAGCTTTTTTTTTCTTTTTTTTTTGGAAAAAGGCCAGTGGTTTTTACAGTAAAAACAAAGCTTTTTTGCGCGCATGCTTTCTTAATTACATGTTATTAGAATCCCTTGGGATTTTCTTTCTGCTGTGGATAAAGCGCTAAGGTAATTTTTTTCACAATAAGCTAAAAATAAAATTAAGCTGCTTAAAAATTAAAATTTTTGCAGTATGTTTTTATAACTGCATTCAATATTTTTTTTAAATCTTTTTCTTTTTAATTTTGCATATAGGGAACCATAGAAAATGTTATGATTGATATACAAGCAAATGAATGCACAGATTTACTGCAGGAACCGTAATGTTGAGAGAAAAAACTTGAATATAACAAATTAGAGTTGAGGGAGGCAGTTGAATAAAACACTTAAACCTGTTTGGTTGCGAAATGAGACACAGAGGCGATGAAAGACGTTTATTAGAAACACCTTCCGATTTCAACCTGAAATCAAAGAGACTTTAATGTATAGTGTGCCAAAAAAATGGACCACCCTGAATAACTTTTGATTTAATGATCGGATTTTCGCGTTCTAGAACTCAAGCTTAATGGCTCTTGGGATTGATCTCAAATATGCTAATTTATAAGTGCTGAGTAAATTTCAAGGTAAGAAACGTACGAAGCGACACGCAAACGTACTTTCTCTAAATAAACTTATCTTTCTTTCACCAGATTTGGATTTCTGACCACCCCCAAAAATATCGGGGATAATAAATATTTAGTAAACTGCCATCCCCCAAATAATAAATATTTACTAAAAGTTATTTTTTGCATGGAATTTTCTTTGGATAAACAAATTTTATGATTGTGTGTAAAGTATTTTCTATTCGCTTAAAAATTTCTGGAGATATAGCGAAATACGCAAAAAGTAAAATTAACATTAAGGGATCCAAACTTTGGATTGCTCTTCTGACCAAACTATTGGGGCCATATTTCCCAAAGTGGGGATACCCCCTATATTTGAGGTTCAGTAAACCGAATTCGTAGAAAAAAAGGTATGTTTTTGCAGAAAAGTGCGTTTTTTGTCTGATTTCGTAACTTTAAATATCGTCTGAAACATATTAATTAGCATATTTGAAATCAACCCCTCGAGCCATTAAGATCGAGCCCTAGAACATACAGATCCGATCATTAGATCAAAAGTCATTCACGGTAGTCCGTTTTTCTTTTTCTTTTTTTTGCACACTGTATATATAAATAATATGTATGTATATAATATGTATGTAAATATGTAATATAATATGTATAATTAATATAATATAATAATATAATATGTAAATATGTATATAATATGTAAATAATATGTAAATAACATGTTTTATACGTTCAGCTCTTTTTTAATGCAATTTGGGCAAATATCGATTGCGTTTTTGCTTCTTCCTCCCTTAAGAATTTATTTGCGATTTCAAATGAGTATACTTTTTGTTTTCATTTTAGTAAGAATTTTTTCTTAAAAAATTAAGTTTTGATGCAAATTAACATTTCATATGTGTTGGGGTTTAAAAAATAAAAAAAGCAAATTTTTTTAAATAATAAATACTCTTCTAAAGTTTTACAATCTTAAGGATAAAATGCGTAATTAAATTATTTTGTATCATTTTCATATTATAGGCTTCGCTTATTTATCAATAATTGTTGTGCTGATGTTTACATTATTTCCACTTGGGATTTAATTGTTTTTCGTATAGTTCTGAAGGAATTCTTTGGAGTTTATTTTAAAATATCAATTTTATGAATGTGCCAATAATTTTTTTTCTCTTTTTTAAAATAGTGTGACGTATTTTTCTTAGTCCCGTAATCGTTCTAACATTCAAATTTATCATTTCTTATTTTCTGAAATATGACTAAATCCAATATTTCATTAGATATAAGAAAATAAGAAATGATACATTTGAATGAAGCACGTTCTCTTGATACTAAAAATAGTTTCGATGAATTATGAGTTAAAAGTAAAAGGAAAACTTTTCTTATAAAATCCTTCGGTATCATAAGATGCATATAATATTGTTTCATAACATCAGATAAAGTTATTCTCATAAAAACTACAAATTAAAAAATATTATCGTGCCAGCAAATTAGCTAGCTCAAAAATATTTTACCTCGCTCATAAAAGATGTGAATTATTTATAATAAATTTCTCTTCACACAAATCTGATTGCGGTGCTTCCTAGCACTTCCAAGGATGACGTCACAAAGTTACTGAGAGGCCTTGACTCTCGGTGGCTATGCTCACACCTACCTCAGTACTGACGTAAAGTATCCTCAGTGGTAGACAAATCGTGGGCTAAAATCCCCTTGCCTGCGGGCTAACCATGGAAGGTTTTCTTGATTTTCCTCTCCATGTAACAAAAATACTGTTTAGTTTCATCAAAAATCCTAGACAGCTAGTCTGTCCCAATACTTGATCCAGGAGCTCCCTTGTCTTCTGAATTGGGTTCTTCTTATGAGAACATAATTACCTTTATTACACAAATAAAAACATGCATGCCTTTTGTTACAATTGACTTCTGTTATTGTGCAATTATCAGCATCGTGTGATTGGACAAGAAACTTTCACTTTCTCCTGTTGGATTCTAAACAACTATCGCTGTCGTCTGACGGTTTCTAAACACACGCCTAGCTGGCGAAAACATATCACTAAAATCATCTGAGTTTGGGATAAGCATTCTCAATTATTGATGTTGAAATTTAACTACACCCTTTGAAGTGTGCATGAATTATCAATTCGTTATTAACTTGACGTAAAGTATTCATTAACACATTTTTGGAAGTTTTTTAAGACCAAATTTGGATAGGTATTACTCCGCAGTTTTTACTGTGCAAATCATAACATTTACAATCGATATAAATATCAAGAAACTGTCAAAGTAAACAAATTGAACGGAATAAAGGTATCTTGAACTCTTATTTAGATCAGGTGAAAACAGGGAAACCTCCACTGAGAACGACAAAGGTTGCTAATTTGAAACAATATGCGTCTAATAGATTCCAATGGAAAACAATTTGTGGACAACCCTGGTCTACCCTGGGTTATAGTGCCGATAAGAACTCTAAATTATTACTATTCAATAGTTAATCAAGGTTCTTATTACGTAAGCTGCATTTATAAATACTATACACGAGGAAATACTTGCAAAATTGAGGCTCTTTTTATTAAAATATAAGAAGAAAATTAAAAATTTCAACAGCTAATTATTAAAATTTTCCTTATAATTTTTATATAGTCTTCTTAATATTTTTTTCTAGAGTCTGAAAAATTTTTAATTATAAAATTTCAGAATCATTTTAGAAAAAAATTGCGACACATCGTGGTTACACATAATTTTTCCCACAATTTTGAAACATGTAGAACAGGGAAAAATTTATAAACATTCAATAGTATAATAAGAGTGAAAATGTTGAAAATGCAGATTATAATAATGCATGTTAGTGAAAATTTTTAATTTTAATTAGTGAAAATTAATTAATTTTGATTTTTTTTTAAATTTGCAAATATGATTGTTGTTGTTTTTTTTTATTTAATTTGCTTGTTTTTTTTAAATTTTTGCTACATTTATTTCTAATATGATTTTTTTATGACTAATGATCACGAAATTCTTTTATGAGGCTTATTTTATAACTTCTAACAAAAACCTTATTTAAAAAAATATTTTTTACAAAAATATCTTAATCGTGTACAATTAGGTATTTCACAAAATGAAGTTAATTTTGTTCAAAATTAAATTGATATTTTTAAGCAAAATTTGCAGTAACTTTTACTTCTTTTATTTTCTTTATTCACTTTACTTTACTTATTTTTATATCGTTTAGTTTTTAACACATTTTTTCAAACCGAAAATCACAGAATTATTGAGTGTAACTCATTTTAAAACTTCTTTTTTTTTTTCAAAAAATATTTTTTTGAAAAACAAATTATTTAAAGTAACTGCTTAGTCGTCACAGTGGAATTTTCTGCAGCATTTAATGTTTTCTCAAAAACGAAAAAAGAAAAAAACACTTTGTCGTGAATACAAAAAAAATTAAAGAGAAAAACAATTTTGCTTTTAAATAACACAACTAATCCTTAATAAAAACTACTTCATTCTGGTATCAAATGATGGCCTTTTTTATATATATAAACTGAAAATATACTTAAAAATAAATCCTTATTGCAGCAAGCCCTATCTCAAACCAACGATTAATTTACTACTTCAAATCACGTGAAAATATAAATGACCCATACTTAAACTGTAAGAGAAAGGTGAAAAAAAACAAAAAAGTCTCAAAAATGAAAGTTACCTTGAGGGAAAGAGGAGCAAGCGCATGCGCAATGATGAAACACCTCATCCCGCGGTTCCTTGAAAAGAGCCTTACGGATCTATTGCTCTTCGTTAAAAGAATCGTTAAGACATTTGGAATAAGATTTAGAGCACAGCGGATTGATTGTCCGAAACGATGGAAATAATCGAAGAAACCCTGAAGCGAACGGGCTACCTGTTTTATATCATGGACCCCCGCAAACATAATTACGAAAAAATTGATGATGTTAGAGATTATTATAAGGATGTGAGTACTTTTATAATTAAATATATTATTCTTTTATAGTATGATTTAATTCGATTTTAAACAGTACTTTGATTTACTGATTTAGATTTGATTTTGATTTCAAGTACTTTGATTGTATAACATTTGTATAACATTGTTATTTTAAAATTTGGTTGAGGCACAATTACTACCAGAAAAATATTTTTGACTTAATTCTTGCGGTAATAAATAATATTTGTATCGTATTTATGTTTTCAAATTTTATTTTCTAGTATAATTATTAATTTTAGCGCAGCATTTGTATTTCTTTTTAATGTATTTCATTATTTTAGTTTTATAGTTCATAAATACGTATAATTTTCACAACTTCGGAAGCTCTTAAATGGTTTTTATAAATGGTGGCAGAAAAGTTTCTTCTAACTCTCTGAAAACTTTGAATGGGACTTTTTAAGCTTTGCAAATGTTAAATTAAGTAGCGTAAGTAAACCCAAATCACAATTTAGTTTCAACAAAAGCTAAAATCAAGTTAATTTTTTTCTGAAATAAAAATCTAAAACCTTCTATTATTGGTTTGCATTTTAAACTTTAAGAAAAAGCTTATTGAATGAATTTATTAATTTGAATGAGCTTTTTTTAGGAAATGTAACAGTGCAAAATTTTATATTATTAATTACCGCTAGAAACAAATAAGATATATTTTTATGGTATTGATTGCATCTCGCTCAAATTTTAAAATAACAATTAGATTTCTTATTTGGCGTAGTTAATGTGTGATGTAGTAAATTTGTTTTAGCAAAAAAAGAGCTTGAAGAATGTTTTTAATGACTTGATATATTTGTGTTATTTAAAAATAATATTTTACTGCTTACCTTTTTTAAAATAATTCAATCGCTTCTAAGGCTGATTCTTCTTTAACTTTAAGAAATCTTTTTGAGCTTTAAAATTAATTAATAAAATTATGAAAGAATGTAAATTTTCAGACGTTTAAATAATTAATCCTTGTCCTAATACTAGATACTCTTTACATCAAAAATAAGATCTTTGCTGGAACAACAACAACGTTTCAGCACGCTTTAAATTAATATACATATTTGTTTTATTTTTCATTCTCCAAAAAAGCCGATCTGCCACAATGAACAGATTTGTTGATAGAATCAATCATCACTCAATTTACAAACTGAACCACAAAGATTCAAATGGTTTAAAATATTATAACAAGTAAGGAAATTAACATAATGTCGTTTATTTATTTTTAAATATCTGAAGAATCAAGTCAATAAATACAATCAAGTCAATAAATCAATCAATGAACAAATTATAAGATAGAATAAGAAAAAAAAAGTTTGAAATTTAACAATACGAAAATTGTTAATGTGCACATTACCGAAGTAAGTTGCGGAAAACATTTGATTTTGCACTTTAACAATTTATCCTAGATAATCTGCAGAATAGCCAAGTAATGTGCATATTAATAACATTCAACCTTTAATAGTAACGCATGCATAAAATGGTATTTTGATTTAAATCAGAAATTAAAGCTAAAATTATTAAATCCCAAGAAATTTTACTTTAAAGAGCTTTTAAACAAGAGAGGATGCTCCTAAGAACATTAATATAAGATAAAAATATGAGAAATTAGAAACTTAATGGTTATTTTTATTTTCGAAACTTTTTTACTCCATGCATTTTCAGTATGGAAATAAGCATCTATCTATTCAACGTTTATGAAGTTTTCGGTAATTAGCTTATTGTAAAAAGAAAAGGACAATTTTCTGAAAGAACTGGAATCTACTATGAATCAAGATTGTAAGATTAACCACATGTTACATGTTACAATACAATTTCACTCCATTTTTAAAAATTTGTTTTCCAGAACCTACTTTTCTTAGAAACACGATCCAATTAGAACGTTTTTACCATTTCCGAGAGATTAATGTGTAGTACTAACTGTTGTCTCATGTTTTCTGTTTGTTCTCTATTTCTTGATTGAACACAGTATAACAATACAAGTCGAGTTTGAACAAAAATAAAGTATCGTTGTTGACTTCTTCCTCCATTATAATAGAATGGGACATGATGGATTAGTCGATGAATAATTTCATTTTTCTCAAAATAAAACGTGATCAAGTAAGTTGCTAGAAAAAGGCTGTTTTGAAAATAAGAGGAAGAAAATGAAATTTAATGTAAACCCATATTGTATAAATTATCTAAAATGCAACAGATATATAATATTGGATTGTAAATAAATGCATGTACAGTGTGTAAAAAAAGCGAACACCTCAATAACTTTTGATCTAATGATAGATCTGAAAGTTTTAAATATAAATTTATGCACTGAGAATGATATAAATGAAGGTTCAGTTAGCATAATTAAGAAAATTGAGTAATTAAACCACACTTATACGTTGAAATAATTTTGAACCATAATTTTGTAAGATTTATAAAAAGAAAACTATGTGTATGTGACAAAGAAAACCCAATTAAAAAGACGAAAAAATTAAGGAGAGTATGAACTTTGTGATAAATAAACATTGTCACAATTCTCCTTTTGGAAAATTCTTATATATTGATTTTTACTTAATATTTGATTACAATAAAATTTTCTACGACAACGAAAATTTTAAACAAAATTCCGGTCTGTCCGGGTAGTGTCACATGTACACTTTGTGTAATGTAACAATTTACTATTTTACTTAAATCTAATCTTTTATTTTTTGTAAACTTTTTTTTTATATAACAGTTTAAATTTATTCTATGTGAAATTTTTCAAGTAATTTTCTTAACTTAGGGTTTTGCTGTCTCGATTTAAACATATAATTTTTTTTAAATATGTTGTCTGGCAAAATTTCACTTTTCTTTTCGTAAAGAACATTAACTTTCCGTTCACCCTTCTTAACTGGTCATCGTGGTCATTGCACTTCTTGTGGGGAGAGTTACCCCTCTATTCCCGCCATTCTTTTTTCTTTATTTATTTTTTTAATGGGAGCTTACTTAACTAATCTATTTTAACTGATTTTTAAATTCTCCCCTCTTTAAATTTAATTGGCTAACGCAGAGCCGTTTTTATGTTTACCAGGGCCCTGGGACTGCCATTATTTGGGGGCCCTTTATGAGTAAATTTAAAGAAAAAGAATTAATTTTGAATAATTTTTTTAAGATTACTTTATTTTAATTAATTATAAAAGCTTATATACATTATTTTTATCGAAAATTTAAGGTAACAATATTTTTCGCACTTTTTCAGGAGCGAATTCTTCTATCACATCATCAAAATCAATTTCCCGTAAGNAATTTCGAATAATTTTTTAAAATTACTTTATTTTAATTAATTATAAAAGCTTATATGCATTATTTTTATCGAAAATTTAAGGTAACAATATTTTTCGCACTTTTTCAGGAGCGAATTCTTCTATCACATCATCAAAATCAATTTCCCGTAAGACAATGTTATTGAATGCTCATAATTGACAAATGACTCAATCTTTCCTAAGTCATATAATTTCTTAACTCATTTTTTATTGATTTTAGTCTGGAGAATGAACGTTCGCTACTACAATTAGTTATTTAAGTGACAAAAAAATTCGAAATGAAATGTCAATGTTTGAAAATGTATCTTTGAGGTTATTGTTTTTCACTATTTAATGCATGTCATTTATGCCTAATCATCCTAACTTATTTTCCTGCCCCAAATAATGCTTGAATTTTCTTTATATAAATTTTGAATATATGTATATGTTATTTGTGATTTCAAATGATTTTTTCCGATCTTTTTTCTCATTTTTTTTTCTTTGCGTTACATTTTGCTTTGCTGCTCAAAATCTATAAGACTTAGAAGCATGAAATTATGAAGGTGTGTAGAAAATATGCAAGGAGTTAGAAAAAATACAAGTGAATACAATTTGATCATTAGTTTTATTTTATTTTTTTATAATCGCCATTGAAAAACTGACTCAATTTGGAGTTTGCGACTACCAATGTTTAACTACGTAGCCTTGCAATTTTAAAACCAATCCAGAAAACAAGGGAGCTCCTGGATCAGTACCCAGAGGTATTGAATTGTTATGAGAACTTGGTGGCGTTTGTGACACCGGCAGATTTAACATGTACAAGTCACCATTTTATACATGGGTTATTATTCGGCCGGCTGAATTCGAACTCTCATTTTTGTGAACACGAGTCCATAGCCCTACCAACCAAGCTATCACGGCCAAATTATTAGTTTATTTAATAACAGTCAATGAACAGTCCACCCAATTTCGAGGTTACGACTACTAATGCTCAAATCCATAACCTTGTAATTTTGAACTCAACCCAACAGACAAGAGAACTCCAGGATCAAGTATTGGAAGAAATTTTGCCTTCGTGCAGTACGTTTTGATGGCATTAACTTTTTTGACTAACACGCATTTGAGTTACATGAAGAGGAAAACCACGAAAGCCTTCCACGGTTACTCTGACCCATGATTCGTCTACCTCTGAGGATATTTTACTTCAACACAGTGGTCGGTGTACGCCGGGTGTAGAATTCATATCAACCAGCTATCACTGAGATTCAAACTCGGTGCACCTCATTCGGAGGAGAATGCTCTATCCCTTGAGTCCATCTTCATTGAGTAATAATTCCAATTTTATTGATTGGTACCAATTTTATTAATTTGCCTAAATTTACTCATCTTCAAAATGTAAATGGCTATTCAATCGTAATTTTTGTAGAAAGAAATGGAAATAAATCGTTTTTCCTCTAAATCTGCAATGATTAATGAGAAGCAGCCCCGAGGGTTAGAAAGTAGTTGTAAATAGTTGTAATTAGTAGTAATAGTTGTTAAATTATTAGTTTTTAACATGCATACTTTAAAAAAAATTAGAAAAACATTTTTCAGTATTAAGAAATAATAATTAAATTACCCCAAATATACACACCTGCCTTGCGGATATTTTTTTTAAAATTTAATTATTTACACCATTTGGATACTTGATATTCTTGATTTCGTCGAAAATTTCCAGATATGTCCTTGATGTAAAACTTTTAGTCAAGTGTTTTATTCTTTCTTCAATTTTGCGAGAAAAAAAATTTTTTTTTTCCTTCTAAATTTGAAGTGTTGAAATAGAAGGTCCTCTGAAATTTTGAGAAAAACACATCTGTTTGCATGCGGCAATACAGTACCTTTTATGAAATGGGAACCAGTACCTTACAGTATCTTTATGAAAGTATGGCCAAAACTATTAGAATAGAATAAAATTTACGGTATTTATGGGAGCACCAAAAAACAGGGTAGTTTTTTTCCATTGCAATTTGCTTATACATTAGAATTTCATACCACGGTTTTCAAATACAATAAAATAACTAAATTCTTTTCTAAAGAAAAATGCTTTCCGAATTAACATTTTTAACGTTTATAACAAGTATCTTCAGTTCATTTAGAAGCAAACCATAATTCGGCTTATTTTGTTCATTTTTAGCTTATGTATGTACAGCAAAATTAAATTCAAAACTAGAGTTGATATAGCACAAGGACTGCAAATTTAACTGTCGGATATAAAACCTTATTTAAGATTGTTAATGCCAAAACGATGAAAAATCTTCATTACTCTAATTAAATATTTTAAAAATAGTCTGTTTTTAGGTTATAACGTTTACAATTACCTTAATCTTTAAGCGTTATGTCGGGGTTCCGCCGATAGAAGACTGATTATTTAGGATTCCGTAGAGGGAAGCCTAAATAATAATTAGGAATCGCCGCCTTAGAGCATGGCATAATAATCACTAATTCGGTAAATTTTAATGTAAAATCGGATCTTGGAAATGAGAGTATTTTCTTACGCTTTGACTTTCTGCACTTATTTTAAATATTAATATTACAGATAAAATTAATTTTATTAAATAATGCAATGAAACTTAAGTATACAAAATTTAATTTTCTTTTGTATATCTAAATAAATATTTCGATGATATAAATTTAGAGAAATAGTAAGGAATTAGAAATTAATACCTTACATTTTATTTTATTTACATAAAAAGTGTGTATTTTTGGAAAAAAAGTTTTTTTATATATTCCTGATTTTAATACAATTCTCAATCAGTAAATTTTCTCGTTCTCTCTTTTTCTAATGTATTAGCTAAAAATAAATTATAATCAATTAACAGTAATGTACTAGTAAAAAAAAGGCGTGTTGACTAAAAGAACAATATAGAGNAAAATTACTTTGTTACAATATAATATTCTAATACCAAAAAAAGTACTTACGTAGCGTGAAAATATCTTTTGTGATGTAACTCTTTCAAAAGTACATAAAAATGGTTGCCAGCAGGTGTGTACACGTGGATTTATTAAATACACCTTGTGCGCCACCTAGGAATCAAATCTAGAACCCGAAACTCGAAATTTTTGCTCTGTTACAATCGTACCCTGTTACAATTGACCCCACTCTCCCCTACTCTATGGGATTTTAGGGTTCCGGGGAGAGTTTAAGAAGTTTCACGAATTAGTACTTTTGGTATCCTTCATTAACTTATTTGATGTAAATTATCAATTAAATAGAAATGGCTTTTTTAAATACTTTTACTTTTTATAACCGGAGATGAATACTTTTATAACTTCTAGTTAGTACTTTTTATAATCTCTGATTATATTTAGATCCAACCTATAAATCATATCTTATATAATCTTTCGGTTTCCTTTTTTAACTTATTTGAAGTAAAATACTAATTAAATAGAAATATCATTTTTTAAATGAAAATAAATTTCTAAAAACAATAGGTTGAATGTTGAACAAATTAGGAAAAGAATAAGCATTTATAAAATAATACATTAGTATTTCATACCATGGTTTTCAAATAAAATAAAATAACTAAATTCTTTTTTAAAGAAAAATGCTTTCCGAATTAATATTTTTAACGTTTATAACAAGTATCTTCAGTTCATTTAGAAGCAAACCATAATTCGGCTTATTTTATTCATTTTCAGCTTATGTATGTACAGCAAAATTAAATTCAAAACTAGAGTAGATATAGCACAAGGACTGCAAATTTAACTGTCGGATATAAAACCTTATTTAAGATTGCCAAAACGATGAGAAATCTTCATTACTCTAATTAAATATTTTAAAAATCGTCTGTTTTTAGGTTATAACTTTTACAATTACCTTAATCTTTAAGCGTTATGTCGGGGTTCCGCCGATAGAAGACTGATTATTTAGGGTTCCGTAGAGGGAAGCCTAAATAATAATTAGGAACCGCCGCCTCAGAGCATGGCATAATAATCACTAATTCGGTAAATTTTAATGCAAAATCGGATCTTGGAAATAAGAGTATTTTCTTACGCTTTGACTTCTACACTTATTTTTAATATTACAGATAAAATTAATTTTATTAAATAATGCAATGAAACTTAAGTATACAAAATTTAATTTTCTTTTGTATATCTAAATAAATATTTCGATGATATGAATTTAGAGAAATAGTAAGGAATTAGAAATTAATACCTTACATTTTATTTTATTTACATAAAAAGTGTGTATTTTTTGAAAAAAAGTTTTTTTATATATTCCTGATTTTAATACAATTCTCAATCAGTAAATTTTCTCGTTCTCTCTTTTTCTAATGTATTAGCTAAAAATAAATTATAATCAATTAACAGTAATGTACTAGTAAAAAAAAGGCGTGTTGACTAAAAGAACAATATAGAGAATAGAAAAGCAATTTATAGCTACAAGGACAAAAATGAATGCACCCGCATCCCCCGAGCTGTTTAATACCTCCCTATCCCCGTTTATAATCGAAGAAAATTTTTAAATCTTATAAAATGTATAAATATTTTTTTATTCTTCTTCTAGGCCCTACACCCTGGAGTAGGTGAGGGCCGTTATATTAATACTGCTTGTAAAAATAAAAAAAATATTTTGTAAGTTGATATTATTCAATTGATGTTATTATTAAAAATATTTCCTCATCATTTTTGCATTATTTTTAATTGTTTTAAGTACATTTGTTAAATTTTCGTGCAAAAATAAAAAATATCACTACTTATATAAATAAAAAAAGTAAAAAATAACTAAATTTTGTAAGAAAGAAAAATTAGAATTGAACGAGGCCCAATTTAATGATAATGTTATATGATACAACGGAAATTTCAAGACAGAGTGACCCAAAAAAATAATAACAAGACCCCTATTTACAGTCCTGGAAAGTTTTGGTTCCAAGCAATTTTATGACCAGAAATCATACGAAAGGGTGTTTTTGTGTGGTTAGAAAAGTGAAGAGTGACAATTATTTTATATTTGTAAATAAAACTTTAGAAAAAGAAAAAATGTAGGATCTGGGGGCCCTCCTTTATAAATAATAAACGAGTTAGAATTTTAAAAAAAAGGCAATTAATGAAATGAGATTTCAGACGCTGGCCCGTCAGAACTCGGGGCCCTGGGACCATCCTTAAAAACGGCTCTGGGCTAACCCTTTTCTGAGTCTACAGTCAATGAATTTTTTAAGATGCTTTAACACATCCTCTCTCATGCATGCTTATTTGGTTAAATAAATTTACTTAATTTGCACCATATATTATTATTAATTTTTTAAATTGTAACATCATTGTTATAATTTTTTTTAATGTAACAATAGGATTTTTCTGTCTAAAAAGGGAATCTAATTGGCACGAAGATTTGATTAATTAATGCAGATGAAGTTCGACTACAACTCAAGTTCGATTTAACTCAAAGCAAATATTTAACTCAAACAGACGTGTGGTCATCGGGCCGGGCAACGTTGACTCAGCCTTTCATCCCTTCAGTGGGTCGATAAATGAGTACCAAGCATGCCTGGGAACTAAACACTGGGAGTTCCGCGTTCGGCTGACCACCTGACCGGAACATCTGCTCCTGCACCCCAGAGCCCAAGGTCAAGAAAACTGAGATGGGCACAGTAGACCTTGGCCCACTATGGGCTGTCGCGCCGCTGAGTTTAGTTTAGAGGTGTATTCATGCTACTGAAGATGAGTTCAAAAATTTTTAATCTTTTTTGAGGAGGGGAATTTACTCATTCATTTTAAGTGCATGTCGAAATAAAAACTCAAATTCAAAAACAACTATAAATAAATTAATTAAATAGTCATAAATGATATTCAACCCTTTTTGGCACATTCGTTAGTTAAATATTTACATTGCTTGGCCGTATCATCACTGCATGTAATATCGATCATCGTAGCAGTTTCAATCGTTCTAAAGTAAAAA
Organism: Parasteatoda tepidariorum; assembly: GCF_043381705.1. Lineage (NCBI taxonomy): Eukaryota > Metazoa > Arthropoda > Arachnida > Araneae > Theridiidae > Parasteatoda > Parasteatoda tepidariorum. The sequence continues at coordinate 50,495,836 of NC_092206.1, forward strand.
TCTTTAGTTAAAATATAAGGAGATAATAAACTTTTCGATTTTTCAACATTTAACATGTAGGGTCGTATCATACTTTATACGCGTTGTCACAAAGTGTGTTATCGTATCATCGTGTAACAACTGTGATCCCACATTAAGAAAAAACGCATAGACGCTTTAAGAATATGGTTAAATTTACCACGTTTCTGGCTCAATGGGACTACCAAAAATCTCAGTAACTTTTACAGGAGCTCATTGGTAATGATCTTTAGTGTCAGAATATGTGACAAAGTTTAGTAAATAGAGCAAAATTTGGTAGTTTTATCATGATTTCTTAGAACATGGCACAAAAATCATTTAATCGATTGAATTGACTTTTCAATTTTGTGTATTTTACTTAATATTTGATTATAAGAACTATAATTTTGAAGACCAGATTTCCGGTAAACCGTTACTATGTGAACAGAAAAATTACTAGACGAATGGTTCATAAATACCATATATTTCGGTTATATTATCAGAATTATACCTTTTTTTTACCAGAAATGTCATTAATATACACTACGGTTTTTGTAAAAAAAAAATTTCTCCGTGTACTAAAATAAACGCTATTTTTAAATGAAAGTACATGCTATGCTTGATTTATGTCATTAACGGCTCCGTTTTACAAAGGAAAAATATTGTAAAGGGATCTATTTTGATATATTTTGTGAATGATTCATTTTCAAGGCAAAATATTTTGTGAAAGATCCGTTTTTGCAATAGATTAGTTTGCCAATGAGCCATTTCCACTATAAAGAATTTAGAAAAGGACCGTTTTCACGTTAATTTATTTTGAGAAAGGATTCATATTTGCGATAAATAATCTGTGAAACCTCCGTTTTAACTATAAAATATTTTGTTTTCCTTTCACAATGGAAACATTTTGCAAAGGGATCGTTTTTCACATATTTCGTGAATAGTTTATTTTCAGGATAAAATGTTTTGCGTAAGATCCATTTTCACGATGAATTAATTTATGGTAGGGCCATTTCCACGATAACGAAATCTATGAAAGGACCGTTCTCACGATAAAGTATTTTTAGAAAAGATCAGTTTTCATGATGAATAATCTGTAGAATCTTCGTTTGTACAATAAAATATTTTGCGAATGAACAATTTTCAGGATAAAATAATTTATGAAAGGTACGTTTTCACAATAAAATTTTTTTGAAAGATCTGTTTCACGATAAAATGTATGATATTAATATCGTTCATCTTTTAAGTATTTTGCCCTGTCCCGAGAATTTTTAAACAAATCAAAAAATATTTTGCGTGGAATTATAAAGCTCATTTATTAAAGGATGCAAAAAATATTCTTCAATAATTATTTAACTTTCACTTAGCAAAATTCAAATTTTCACTTAATAAAATTTCAAATTCTTTGAAATTTTAGGTCCGCAAATTTTTACTTACTTTTTGACTATGCAATTTTGAGTAACAAGATTAAAATCAAATTGGTCAAATAGTTTCTAAGTAGTAAATTTTTGAGAACGACATTAAAATAAACAATAAATGTGTTATTGAATATAATTAAATAATTAATGCATTAAAAAATTAAATAATCTGACACAACTTAATACCGCACACTATAAAAAAGAAATTCTCAAAATGGAGAAAAAATGTGCCAAAATACCTCCAAAACAAATTATAGTGGAATTTAAGAACCCCATGTATTCAAGATTGAAACAAGATGTACTTATTTTTTAACAAAATGCATAGTCTCAAAAGTGATGTGGAGCAAGAAACATGTGAGATTGACTGTCATTGGCTGCCGACAGGGTTCAAACCGTGGACCTCTGTGTTCGTAGTAGTATGCTCTAACCAACATAACGCCAACCCAGTCCAAACAGAGTTAGAAAGTTTTATATGGTGGTAGCCACAATGACGCGTCATGACATGCATTCCATTCGCTTAAAAGTCTTTTAAGTTATAGCGAAATAAAGTAAGAAATGGAATTAAAATTACCAAACTCTTAAGCTATTGGGACCATGCTTTCCAAACTGTAACCCTTTGTACCATTGAAACCGGAAATTAGTATGCAAAATGTGTCATTGCGACAGCTCCTATATAAAGCTTAATAACTCTCCCTGGACTGGGTGACTATAGTATCTTGATATCAACCCGGAAATCCTGGTTTCAAATTCTCTGTAACATATTTCTCTCGTCACATCACTTACAAGACTAAGCATTTTTCTCAAAAATAAGTAAATGCTGTTTCAATTTTAAATTCGTAGGGTTTTCATTTATTTATTTCGGAGCTACTTTAACACATTTTTGCTTGATCCTTAAAAACCCTTGTATAATCGTATTTTATTTTCGAGTTTTAATAGTATCTTTTCTTACGATTCATCATTCTATTCAAATTTACATCAAGATAAGAAACAAATCCCAGAAAACATAGCGTGTAATTTGAAGACATATTGCATATACTGCTGCTTTTATTAGCCTATTGCATAATACCTTTATTTCAAACGATAAAAAATGAGAAAAAGATCTATAAAACAACTTTCACTTCTATCAGCTACCGCTAATTTAATTGAATTTTTTCTAATATCGTCACGTTTCTTTTTCTCCCTCTTAGCATGACCTGAATTTCAACAAGATGAGATTTAGAGTTATTTTGGAAATCGTTTTCTCTTCCTTTTATTTCGAAACAATCATTCAAGGCCGGCTGCTGGACTAATAATGACCCATACGTAACTGGGTATGGCCGATTGAAATGATAATAGTGATGTGTTTTATAAGTGATAAAAAATAGAAATTATGTAATAGAAATAAGACTTTGTGAGTTCAATCAACCCAGGAGTTTTTGATCAAGTTTATTGTTTAAATTTCTACATATTTTGTTTTATTGTTGCCGATTGTTGTTAAAAACTTTGAATTGATTTGGTTGCTAGTTTTTAGATAAAAGCTTACACAGCAATATACCGTATTAAATAAATAGCTGTATTCTATAATATATTAGATAAATCACTTCTAAATTAGATTAATCACTTCTATATTAGATAAATCACTTTATTATATGAAAAGATATAATGTGTTAAATAAATTATTGTATTTTATAATGTAGTGGAAAATTGCCTAAATTGCTTTAAATTTTTATCAGCCACAAATCAATTACAAATAGGGGAGAGTCGGGTAGCCCCGCCCACTTAAGGAGTATTGCTTATATTTCTGTATAATATTGAGAAACAATCAATATTTTTGTATGTTTCTATTGTTTTACCATCTAATTAAATAATGCAAAAAGAATAAACCAAAAAAAGAAATAGTTTAACTTAAAAAAAATAGAAATTTAAAAAAACATGTTTTTCAGCTCTTTTCAAAATGTGTCGGGTAGCCCCGCCCAGTTACAAAAATTGTGTTTTTTGGCTATTTTTTCAGGTGTAAATGAGAATGACCAATGTATTGACAATAGATAAACCTCATTTATCATTTTTATCACAAAATTATTTTATTTATTACATATTTATATACTTTTAGTGAATTCTATCATTTAATAACAACAAATGTCATACTTTTTATCATTATTAATGTATATTAATATATTATAATATTAATATATATTTATATTAAATATTTAACGAAAATAATTTAATTTAAGTAACAATAATTAATAACAATAGTTGTTTTTCAATATAAACTTATTTGGTTGATCTCTTCTTATAAACTTAATATAAAATACTTCTTATAAAATTACAAATTCACTTTGTATTTTGATTGCATTCAAATGCTTCTGTAGATTGATTCGTTCACAAATAAGTGAAAATAAATAAGTAAGCAAATAGCTTATCATAATATTTATGATTTCTTGATATTAAATTTAATTTGGATATATCAATTACATTTTAAAAATATTTAATTTTTCATTTTTAAATATATAAATTTATGTTTCATATAATATTAAAACATATATTTGTTGTTAAAAATGCATATAACATTCAAATTTGAAGCAATAAAATAATAATCTTTGCAACCATACATTTATCGACGAAATAAAATTGGGCCGTGAAATCCGACATTCATGTGAGCGGGGCTAACCGAAATCCAATTTTTTTGTAACTTTGTAATTACTCGAACAATTTTTCACATATAAACTTCTTTCTTCGTGCAAATTAAACTTAAGACTACTTTTAATGCTGTATGTATAGAAAAAATTATTTTTTTTGTATTAAAATGAAGTTTAATCGAAACATTCAACCAATTTTTCTTAATTTCATGACTACTGTATTCAACTTATTTTCAAAACTATTGTTTACCATGTTAACAGCTGCATAAATACTTGAAACTTTGAAAATAATCTTTTTTTAATGTAACAATTAATGTCCGATGGCCCATTGACTTGAAAAAATATTCTATACATATGAAATTAACTGTGGGCTGTGGTACCCACTGGGCGGTGTTACCCTACTCTCCCCTACATTTGAAATATTTCAATAATAAAATACAGTCATCCAACCACTTATATTATTTATTCGTAAGGATATGTGTGCAGTAAATACTGAAAATTAATTGTTTTAGCAAGGTCTGCAAGTGGTACAATTTAGAAAACCAATTGCCTAATTCATACCACTTTCTCCCTAAATTATACCACCTTCAAAAATATTGGGAAATGAATAAATAAGTATACCATGTGAAACCTAAAACAATTGCTTAAAAGCATTATAGAAATAAGTTATTAATTTTTTAACTGTTACAAGTATAGCAACAGAATTAGAGGTTTATAAAATGTTAAGGGAAGATGATGTTACACGCTACAAAGTTCAAGTGTGACTTTAATATGTGCCGCTTTTTAAAACTGAATCCTTTTAGGATCTACAATCAACTTTCTTTTCTTTCTTTTTTTCGTTTTTTTTTTGGGGGGGGGATTTTGAAAATGAGGAAATTGAATCATTTGTTCAGAATAGTTCAATCCCATTAAACATTATTCTCAATTGTCGCAGTTTCATCCTATACTCCCGAGATGAGAAATTCGGTAACTGTAAAAATTATTTCAGAAATAGTTCTCAGCCACTTATTATGTGATACGTGAAGAAATCTGTACATTACTGTAGTTTAATTATATCTTAATGCTCTAAAATTACATTTAAAACATGTCGCACCGACTAACTTGAATAAAAACTTAAGGCAAGTACGCAGCGTCCTGATTTATCTACATGGATCTCCATGTGAATAGAGGTTTATAATTTATCCAGTAGAGATACAATGAATTTAGAGGTGGTATAATTTAATGGGGATTCGATTTAGCCACTTTCATCTATTAAATATTATACTTTATTTGAATTGATATATTCTATAATGTACTAGATGTATGAAGTATAAGATAAATCACTGAATTATATCAAAACAGGCAAAAAAATAGTTAAAATAAGTGTAAGATACAAAATTGTTTACAATGAAGTTTATTTAAACATTTTTTAAACATTTGAATATGCATGTTGCATATTCATCAACGCGAATAAAAGCACGGTAATTTCATTATTTTATGTAAATTTTTTTTAAAACAATGTGTATAAAGTCCATCAAAAAGGAAATACAAGAACAACATTCACTCGTGTTCCGGTCATTGTAATCTGTTCCACCAAAGGAAGTAACGAACTTTAATGATACTTTTTTGGTAATTTAAATTTGAAAGGTTACGTTATCAGGCGGAATATCCAAATTAGAAGCAATTTTGTTGTAAAATCGCTCGTAATCTACCACTCATCTTGCTTTAATGCAAAATCGTAAGATGTATTCTTTTGTAAAACTAATTAACTTTTTTCTATTTTATAACTGTAATTCTTAATAAGTATAAGTCATAGACGGAATAATGACCATTAGCGAAATGAAAAAAAGATTGAGAGCTGACCAAAGAACTAGAAAAGGGTATTTTAGGCCTATTTCAAGATAACGCATGTTTTGCGTGCTTGACTTTTTTTGGGACAGCTAATGATAAAATAAATATTATTTAGATTTCTTTAAGAAAAATAAAACAAGAAAATCTAAGATATTGGAATAACTGCAGTTTTATAAGTGTTTATCCTTCTTAATCGTTGAGAAGAGACAATTTTTAAATATTATTTCTCACTTTTAAGTTTTTAATTTCCCAAACATTTGAGATATCTTAAAATACAAATGAATTCATTTCAGAAAATTCAAATTTAGAGATTAAATTTACATTTAGATTCTTAAAATTTAAATTAATAACTAATTTATAAATTTAACGAAATAATTCTAAAGTTAAACTTAAAAAATTTATCTATAAAATTAAATGAAAATAATAAATTTTGAAAATTAAAATTGAAAAAATTAATTTAGAAAATTAAAATTTAAATTCGTGAGCTTTGGATAAATGGTCGGTTATTTGGTTATCGAAATTTAAAAAAGCCTGAGCTATAATTTGTTAAAAACTAATTTATAACTGTATAATAAATGCAGTTTTTCTTTTATAATAGAATTTCGAGGCAATGAACTAATAAAATAAAGCGAATTGCTAATACCAAAAACATTATTATATGCAATTCTAATATAAAATGGAAGAATGAGGTCGTAGACGATCTGTCCTATCATTTTTCCAAGAGTGGTCTACATGAAACATTTATGTTTTGGTAATCATAAATAAAGTTAAATTTTTTATGAATCAAAATACAGTAACGCCTGATATAATTATGGTCAAATAATTGAATTATTTGACACAAATAATTATAATATACTTACTGTAGCAGACTTTATGAGTACGATTTCAACAAATCCTTACGAACTTTAACCGTACAAATTATTTTAAAAAGGTGTTAAGTTACACCGTGTTTTAGTAGAATTGAAATTTATTACACTTGATTCTATTAAATAAAGTAATTAATCAGGAGTGAATGTATAAAAAAATTTTAGTTATTACGACTTTTTTAGATAGAAAAAAATCGAAATTTATAGTCGTTATTGCATTCTATAATATATTGTATTTAAGTCTTGTTTGAAAATTTCTAATTTTTTTTTTCTTTTCTTAAAAACAATATTCTTATTTATATCATACTGCTATTTCATTACTAATGCAAATACATAATTCCCCCTATTTGTGAAACTTCTACTAATTTTTTTCCTAAATTGAAGAAACTACCAATTCATTTTGTTTTTCAGTATAAAAGACAAAGATTTTTAAGAAGTAAAATGCTACTTAAAACCTAAAAACTCTTTGTTAAGTACATATTTTTATTACGTTTGACAAAAAAAATTATTTACTTGTGTTTCTTTCATCACCAATCCTCCATATTCATTAACATGACTTTTTTTAAACTTCAAAATAATTTCTTTTTCCTTTGATGAAGAACAATTAACATTTAAGAACCCAAAGTACACTTTTATTTACAGATATCCATCTCTGTCATAACAGTCAGTTTAATTGGTACAAAAGTGAAAAATCGCCCATTATTTTAAGACTCACAAACCGTAACCGTGAATATAGTCACGACAATTTCTTTCTAAAACAAGCGATAGTTTCAGCCGTGCCTACACCTTCACTAAATAACAATTTTATGAGTTATAACCTATTATCAACTGAGAAATCGATGATACAAAGAAACATATTGTACTTCCGACATATACAGGAAATGTTTCACACGCGAAAATAACAACTCGTGTATCTAGTTCGTTGAGCATCAACTAGTGAATTTATTATACGATTCCCCCATATTTTTTTTAACATGCATTGATCATTAAAAATTAATTTTGATATGAATTTATTCAGAAGTTTTTATTAAATTTGATATTTCACGTAATTATATTTAATATTTGTGTCTGCCTCTAACTAATTGTTTTACAGGGTCCGGGACATTTTTTTAAATTTTACGAAAAAGCATGATTTTTTTTTTAATTTTTCAGCTTTTTGGTGCCGTTGTACCATAAAAAATTGTGCATAAATTTTCTACGAGACATTAAAAAAAGCTTAAATATTTAAAACTTTAAAAAGTGATGTTTTTAGTTTCATGCAATTAATAACCTATTACTTTAATATAAACAGTTCGTAATTTTTCTAATGGAAAATATTTAAACTTTAATTGCCTTCAGCATTTTTTAATATTAGCATTAAAAATATTTTTTATTTTAAAGATACACATTTTTCGTTTAATTCGCACATTTTTTTAAATAAACTATAGAAAAACACCTAAAATACACATATTCCAAATTTTAAAAAGCTTTTTATTAGCGTTTGAAATTTAGCATTTTAAAGTTTATGTTAAGTATGTTTAAATTTATGTAAAAGTTTATGTGATATTCCTGTGTAAAAAATGATCACGTGAGAGAAAGAAAAGCATTCAAAGATAAAACTTTTCTTACGTTTGTATACATTTAAATACATTCTTATATTTTCATTCTTTTATGGAAATCTTTCATCATTACATTGTTTTTAAAAAAAGTTATTAATAATAATAATTGCAACCAAAATTTCAAGTTCCTTATGCTTCCTACCCTTTAATTGATATTGTCAATGATTCACTAAATTTAATAAATAGACCATTTTATTAATAACTATTATTGATGAATAAATCATGGTTGTTAACAGGGTTTTCTATTATAAAATTTTAAATATTTGAAGAACTTCGAATTGGAAAGCTTTTCTTAAATGAGACACAAGTTTTTTTAAGTTAATTAAATTCGCATTTGCTTTTAAAAACATTCGGCGAACATGTTTATTCTTATTAAAATTCCAGGAAAGCAGTAACCTCATTAGAAAAGAAATGTTTTTCAAAAATTAATAATTGAAACATCAAACATTTGCATTTATCTTCTTCACAACTAAAGCAGAACTATTGACGCTTCAAAAACAGTTTATAAATCGTATTTAAATGAACAAAAATATTTAAAATACATATATGATTTTTAACTATGGTTGATATGAGAAGTGTAGTTTTGTAATTTTTTATAACAGTTTTATCATTATCATTTTTGATATTATTATAACAATCTTCTTATTCCTAAACTTCTCATAATTAAAATATAAATAAGCAAGATATTTAAGCATTGGTTTTCTTATGAAACTTTAAATATTTAGAGGTAAAAATTTTGTTAATAAATGCTATTTCTAACTTAATAATTTTACTTTTATAAACATTTTACAATTATTTTAATCTTCAAAATATATTTTTTGAGATCAATAATTTAAGTTTTGCTCCATCAATTTGAATAAGAAAAATTTTAACCCAATATCTTATGTTATTGAAATAAAATATAAATATCTGTTTCCCATTATTAAATAAATAATTATGGACCAAAGTTTATCTACAAATCCCAGAACAATAAACAATAAATCATAATAATTTTATAAATATATAAAAACTAAAAAGGGTTTATGATGATCAAATTTCTTTAATATTTAATTTTGAATTTATTTAATATTAAACAAGAGTGCAATATTTACTAAATCATATTAAAAATTTAGCAGCTTCGATCTCAAAATGAAATAAGAAGAAAAGTTTATTTTAAGAAAGGTGGAAACTATCGAAGGTTGCACATTAAGCAATTACAAGACCTATTTATTATAATCCATGTAATGATTAAAGGTTACGATCATTACATGCTCCGAGTTCAAAGAAGAAATGGGCTATTTTTCTCATTTCTTCAATCATAAAATAATTCATTCTATAAATAAATTATATGGAGAAGCAAGCTAATAACCATATAAAATCGCTATTGGTTAGTAACGTGTTCGAATATTTTCAGTAGCTGGCATACAAATTTTAATTGTTTGCTTCAAGGCAGAGAAATACCGCATTAAATGAAGTAGGTTTTTATAATAAAAAATAGCTATTATTAACTGCGGCTGTTTCTTCACATTTTCAAATAAGACGCTCGTCGTGTGCGGTTAGGTGACATTTACTATAAAATAAGTTTTATGTCTCTTGGCCCAATTACGTAAATAAAATAGAACAAGCATAATTAAGTTATTACAATTTCCTTTAGAAAATAATCATAGTTAAATTATTAATTTTCAATTAGTAGTTTGTTTATTTTGTTTGTTCATTATTCATTTTCTTCCTTGTACTTCTCTTAAATTATAGGAACTATCTAATTTGGCAATAGAAACGAGCTCTTTTTCATCTTAAATTCAGTAACAAATTGTGAAAAAAGTAAAAGTGATATTTAAGATGAGTCATATATTTAATTATTGACTATAAAATATGACAAACTTTGAAGACGATTTCTTTTTTTAGAAATTATTTCATTGATTTTCAAAAAACAATTTTATAAAAATTAAAATTAAAGAAGGAAGTTTTTTCTCTTTCGTTCGTGTTACATTTCTGAGTTTTCAAACGAATCGCCTTTTTTAAGGATCTACAAGCACCTTTTTTCAACAATTACTTTTGCTGCTTTTATTATAATTTAGATTTTAGCATATTATAAATTTTAATCACAGCTTTTTTTCCATTTATGTCTACAATCATTTCCTGACAATATTTCCTAAATTTAAGTTTGAAATTAAAATTCCAAACTTTTTTAAAAAAAAGAATAGTCTAAAAGAATTGAGAACTCAAACAAGAAACTGTTTTGGTACTTCTTCAAAAAAAAAAAAAAAACTACCCAAATGTTGGCCAATTTTCCATTAGCTCTTATGTATTTAATTCTAACTATAGAATATTTAAAAAAAATCATTATAAATCTAAAATGAAAAACTTTCAATTTCAAAAATGAAGTTTTCCAATTTTAGAAAGCAAATTTAAAACTTCCTTGAAGAGTTGAAAATTCTAACAAGCTTTTTTCTTAATTTATCAAGTAGTTTTTCAGAAAAACAACCTTAATTAACTTGGCCATTTCAACATTTATTTCTAAAAACGATTTCGTAAAAAAAATGCATAAATATGAAGAGAGAAAAAACTTTAGCTTCTATTTTATGCTAAATTTTGTTATAAATTCAGTTTGTTATAAATTTAACCACCGTGATAAATTTTCATAATTCTTCAATAAAAAAGAGCTTCACAAAATATATCAACTCCTTAAATCAATAAAAACTATTTTTACCCTAACCACAAGAAGCAAACTAAACTTTTAAACAATTCTTTCCATTGTTTTAAGGCTTGGGGCATTTAAAATCAATGTTAACATATCGGCAAAGAACAAGATAAGTCTATTTATCTATATGCTAATTTGTAAATAACTGCTTTACCTATAACGTAAAGAGGGCAAAAAATAAACACTCAAGGAAGTTACTATTAAGTGTTTAAATAATAACTCTTGTGTTTGAGTAAAACAGTAAGAATCACTATAGTAATCCTACTTAACGGTTGGATACCTTTGCACTTTAACCTAGCTAAAGATTTTAGTATACATTTATGATATCGAGCAGGAGAGAACACAACAGGTTTTTAAACTTGATATTCAATCACTCAATGCCGCTTCTAATATTCTGTTTTGTAATTGTGGCTTCAAGGTTTCAAGGATGTTAATAATATAATTGGGTTTTGTTTTAACTTCAGTAGCTCAAAAGTCTCTATAATAAGGTTGCCTTGCATTATTTATCTTTTAGTAAACGATTCAAATGGAATAAGTTCATAAATTATTGACTCATGGAAGGAAGAGCGGGATTAGATAGCCTAACATTGCTATTTAATAGAATCAATAGAATAAACACAGATTAATAACTGTTCGTATTTCATTTTAAGTTGACCAGACACTGTCAAAAAATCTGTTATATTTACAGAAAAAAAAACTGTCAGCTGGTGTGCTAGTATGAAATCGTTTATTTCACAGAAAAATACTGTTATTAGAAAGCAGGTGCCGGTTTTTTAAGCAGATAAGTATTACTATTTTAACAACTAAACTGCTACTTTTACCCCAAAAAAAACTTTATAAAATAGGTACGTCAGCATTGTGGTCGAGCAAGGCGGGAGTAATGCCGGAACTCGAACCCGGGACCCCTCCTTGAGAAATTTGCGCTCTGTTCCCTGCACTATGGCAGCTCCATTGTTTGGTTATGAAGAAATGTCTAAACTTAAAATGTCTAAACTTTAAAAGACTTATTGAAATCATATTTAAATGCAAAGCATGTTTAACCCTATATTGGTTCACCCCTATAAAAATGTCTGGCAATTTAACTTACCGGACAATAATATCTAAAGTCAGATAATAATCAGATAGCTTATCAATTCAATAACAAAGTCGAATTACCATTTTATTTATAAAATATATTCAAAACCGTAAAATTATTTCTGAAAAGTAAGAACAAGTGAAGAAAATTATCATATAATGATTTGAAAGAGGAAAAAAAAATAAAGTGATCTTACTGTAAACAAAACTGCATGACAAAAACTAGAATTTGAATAGACAGTTTTTATCCGATTTTTTATGATTAGGCAGTTTTTATGATTAGAGTGAAAAGCAGAAGAAAATTGTTTAATCAAAAAGAACTTTAAACCGCCAAATATACCGAGATATTTTGTAATATAATTACATAAATAAATTAATAAAACTGGTAATTAATTAAAAACGGGATCGTGCGGCTAATAATAAAAAACAGAAAATATCAGTATTTATATTTAGTAAGATTTTCTATAGAAACTATGGTTTTTTACAGTAAAATTTACAGTTATTTTTTAGAGTGTACAAATAATTTTTTGTGTAATCGTGTAAATATTTCAATCGGAGAGTGTGTTTTTACCTGCAAACAAGCGGTTTTTCTTACTTATATTACCTTCTTTTTATCAAAAAATAAATCAGTGAATACTATTTTAATAATTAAAGTGAAATTATTAATAAAATTTTTCAAAAAAGTCAAATTATTCCTTTTTAAAAAATAAGTTATCAATTATTGCTAAAAAAAAAATCACCTCCTTCAGAGGACGCTATACTACGGGAGAAACTTTTCATGACAAATTCTTTTTCACCTTCATAAGTAATTTAAAATTTAAAGTATAGAGAAAAAGTGATTTCAGGCAAATCTAGAGTCAGCCACGAAGTTTCAATTGCTGGAAAAGATCAAAAGCATCAAAATGCAAATGCAATTCAAAAACATCAAAATACAAATGCAATTTAAAAACATCAAAATGCAAACAAGTTATGGGAAGAAAACTTTCCCATTACGTAATCCTTCAGCACAATAACATAAAGGAAACAAAACAGCATGAAACAAATCGAAATGCGAAAACATAACTAAGTTAATACAAGTCAAATAGACTGGGGTTCTTTTTCTGCCTCACTTGTTATTATCTATCATATAAATTGTCTATCATGTAAATTTTCTGTCACAAAACAACCTTCTTTGTGCTTCAAAGCTAATAAATTGCTTTGAAATCATTTATCTTGCAAAATTATTGTTTTATTTTTTTATTTTCATTGAAAAAACGCAATCCTTATTTTTTTTTCCCCAGATATTGATGAATATCTTCATAACAATTTAAAAATGTGTCTAAAACTTATTTTTATTTATGCTGTCTATTTCTATTTTTCATTTAAATTTTTTTTATTTATTTACTTAATTTTTTTTCAATATTATGAAACTTTTTTTTATTTCTTTTCAGGTTGTGCCGCTCTTTATGATAACTACCCTTCTCGAACAAGTCATTCGCTTTTGCCAAAAGAAGCCTGTTTTCAGAGTCAACGATACAATGTCTAATGTTTTTAATGGGTTTCTTATGGACCTCTCCAAGTATGACTTTCGTTTGTTTGCTTGTTTGTTACTCAGTCTTAGAGAATTTTGAAGGAACAACAGGGGGGAGGGGGATAAGAGGAAGTCGTGTTCGCTGACCGTAAAAACAATGACACATGTCAATTTTGAACATCATTAATAACATCCATCTGATCCCAACTCAAATGCATCACCCAAAAATAAATAAGGAAAACTATTATGCAGTCCATTTTGAAGGGAAATATTCTTAAAAAATATTTTAATGTCGACTGATATTCTTTTTACTACTAACATTTACGTTATTGCAAATCAAATATAATGTAAATGATTTTTAATTTTATAGTGTCCAATACTTGTCTAATTTTAACTCAGATCAAGGTGAGATCATGAAATAATTGTGCGTTCCTGCGTGAGTCTCTCTTATAAATCCAGGAATGTTAAAACTAAGATCTTGACAGTGGGTGGAAGAGGGCTTTTTAAGCAACCGATCCGAAATATCATTCGGAAATTCAGGAGAGACGTTTGAAAAAGGAGTTTCTCTCATCGGTTTAAAATAAAGCATTATTGTAAATAAAACTAGCTTCGAATTTTTTTATTTATTTTTTATAACTGAAGTTGAACACCCGACCCAATTCTGAGTTTACGACTATCAATGTTTAACTCTTTGGCCTTGTAATTTTGAACCCAATCCAGAAGACAAGATTACTTCTGGATCAAGTATTCATACAAACTAGCCTCGGTGGAGAACTATTTGGGGGAACTAACTAGCATTTGCGTTTTACGAAAACCACCTATGGTTAGAACTATGGCAAGAGGATACTAACCCATGATCCGTCTACCTCAAAGGATATTTTTTGGTCAGCGCTATGCTAAGTGTGAGCCGGGAGCAGGGTTTATATCAACCAGCCGCAGCTGGAATTTGAACCTGGATCTCCTCATTGGGAGGTAAACGATCTATTCCCGAAGCCACCACCCCGGCCAGCGACAGAGTTGTAAAAAAAAAATAAAAGGAAGGGGAAAATAAAATAAAAATATGAAGTTTATTGCACGATTTACAGTTATCAATTATTAATTTGTTATATCGTGTAAGCTGCTCACAGATCTGCTAGGCTACACGGATGGCCTGTGAGAGCTACATCACCAAATCAGTATTCCTAAGGTTATCTGTAATCCCGTGCTCATTTTGTTAATAGTTGCGTTTTTGAAACGTGTTTGTATGTGACAAAATATTTTAAATTTAATGATAATTTAAGTAGAAAAATTAACTTATGTCCAAAAAGTAAAATTAATGAAGAAATTTACTTGAGTTAAATATTTTTTCATAATCTTGAGTTAGCCGCAATCAATAGCCTAATTTTTGTACTAAATGATAATGAGAATAGTTCATATTTTTATAGATTAACTTCTACGTGTTTTACTTAATCTAATGAATATTCATATGAAATAATAATACGGCAATATTGGAATTATTTTAGTGTTTTAAATTGTGAAGCTTTTCAATTTGGTGCATGATTTCGTACTATTTATAACGAGTGATTTAATGATTACTTTCTTTTTGTTTTACCCCTACTTCGAAGAAGTACTCTTAAGTATTACAATAAATAACACAAGAAATTTTTTAAAAAAAATTTAGAAAGTTTTTTTTCATTACAAATACTTGATGTGTGAGATGTTTTCGATGACAAACATCGAATTTTTATTAATCAATTTTACTCTCCGCAGTTTGTATATTTTCACAAGACAGATGCTTCATAATGCTACATCAATGTGTTCTTTAAATTTTTGAGGAGTTTTTGGTAGCAGTGATTCATAAAACAATGACATAGTCATGCGGGTGGAAGGTAATTTACACAATGGCTATAAAATCTCCTGACCTCTGCCAGAGTTCCTTACATCAAAGGCCCATTTATAAGTATTTATCTTTAGTCGATGCCGAGAACACTTCAAAAACTTAAAGAATGCATTAGTGTAGTATTAGAAACCATAGTTTAAAACTACAAAATCTGAGACTACCGTGAAAATGATTATTTATTGGACATTTTTCGTGCGACAAAAGAGTTCATTTTTCTTTTATTTCATGTATTGAATTCTTTCGTGCATTGAAATTCTACCATTTTTAACCAATCAAATAATGATGTTTCAGATATCATCTTCAAAATAACAATAAAGGCAGTATCGCTTTTTAATATTGTTCCATATTTAAAAGCTTTTTGCAACATTTCAAACGCTTTCGTAGCGGAAATTTCATTGCGAAAAAAAAGTTAATGCATGTACTTTGCTCAATCAGCTTATTCGCTGTTCGGAAATTCGACGGAAAATTTCGAAATTCGACGGAATGAAAGTTCGTCTTTCACAAAAAACTGATTTACCTTTAGAGAGGGAAATTAAATGACTTTCTGTCTGTCTAAAAAAAAGTTTATACAAGTCGCAAAAGTGTTTGATTAAAGTTTGCAGTCGATATTTATACTAGATAACAATACTTGATATATCGATATCTTTATAATAAATATAAATGAGTATAAATAAATATAATTTATATAATCACAATAAATAAATACATAATTTATTAATATATATATATTCTGTAGAATTCCATTCAAGGGAGCTGAAGTAATCGTATATGCATGGATTTACAAAAATTATAGATTAATAGACCTACCATGGGAATCTCCGTGGACTTGGGTATTTTGTTGGTTTGCCACGGACTTCGGTTATTACTGGATGCATCGCATGATTCATCGTAAGTATCTTAGAAACTTCTTTATATAATAAATAATTTTAACCTAAATTAGATTACTTTATTATTTTAGAAGGGATATATTGTTACATTTTGAAGATTTTGCACAACTTATTTGTCTCAATTTTTTTTCAATTTCCTTCATGCAGTTTAACAGAACGGACAAAATTAAACTGTGTCTACAAATTTTATTTTGAAATTCCAATTTATTCGCAAGTTGTTACAAATTTACTTATTAAGTGCTTTATATTATTTTTTGAAATTTTTTTGGCTTCAAATATTGACAAGTTGTCCATTGTTGTAGAAAATTCATTTTTCCATTATGAGATCTTTAATTCTTTATTTTATAAGTTTGCGCTCGAGTAGATGTCTTATCAAAAGTAACGAAACGAAATATACATAGAGAGTGATTATATGTTGTCAGCTATAAATCTTAACATTCAAATTAGAAATTTTAAAAGTTAAAACCTAATAAATGGCGATTAAAACCATACACTATTTGAACAGTTACAAGTCTCGTCGACCAGTAAAATCTTTTTAATTTATTTATTTTTATTGAATACCGCAATCTATTTTACTTTGGTTAACTATTGTTCAAGTACAGTGAAACTGTTTTTGTGCGGTCCTTTTTTATGCGATTTTATTTTTGTGCGATTTTTTTGTACGATTTATTTTTATGCGGTATATGAATCTTAGCGGCGCTAGCACCAGTTTAATGTTTCCTATTAATGTACATATACATGTTGTGGACGAACTCTGATTACGTGCTCTCCTTGACAACGATGTATCTGGACTTCGCGATGCTCTGTTTATTTACCTTCATTAGTTCATTTACTATCGTCCACTCCATTTTCTCTTCTTTTTAAAATTTATTCTGCGCTAAACAAGTTGAAGTAAATCAGTAAAAAATCGCCTGCTGTGTTAAAATACTTAGTATTTTAAAATTAAACCGTTATTTTTATTTTGTAAATTCTCGTCTGCGCGTATCTCAAATACTGTAAACGCTTCGTATTCGGAGTTTTATACACGATTTATGTGATTAAGGATTTATTTTATAGTGAGATTAAAGGTAAATAAATTAATTACTTTTGTTTTTATTTGTATGTAGTTTTTACGATTTTTATTTTATTTCTTAATCATAAGTACTCCCTTAAATGGACAGGAAGAACCGGAATCTATTACAGCAGATAAAATATATGCAGAGATCCAGATTTCGAAAAAATTGGAAACGCATTTTCTTAAAATAGATACCAATGGGGAAAGACGCTTGAAATTCCAAAAAGAGCTGAGATCATGCATGTCTCACTATCGTGACGTTTAATTGACCAGTCGACCGTCGTCACAAAAACTGATCACTGACTTTATGGTACCAAAAAACAAATCAATTGAAATCCTATCTTCAAGCGACGAACGCGATTTTCAACTAATTCATTCCAAGAAGATGCGCGTTTTGGATTACGACAAGTAGCAGCAAACTATTTAATGTATAATTTGAAAACTTCTCCATGTATATGTACAATGAAGAATTAAATATTTTTACAATTTCTTTAGGTGTAATTTAATTATTTAATTTAATTTAAAGCATTCTCACATCTATTTCATGAATCATTGATGAATTTTCTGAGTCCGACATTTTTTATGCGGTCCCCATCTACCGCATAAAAAAAGTTTTAGGTTGTATATCGTACAAAGTTGTTATTATATGTAAGAATTTATAAAATTTTCGAATATTTTTTTTGTACGATTTCTTTTATGCAGTCCCTATCCACCGTACAAAAACAGGTTTTACTGTACAGATGTTTATTTTTCTAAACTAGGTAATCGTCTATTTCCCTACGATTAACATAAAAGCAAAATATTCTTACATAAAGCTACAATAACTGCATATTTTGAAAAAAAATATAATGTGTTTTTGTGTAAAATATTGTTGACACTTAAGAAAAAGCTATGTTGAATAAGAAATAAATACGAAGTTTGGTGAGGGGAGCGAATAGGAAGCAGAGCCATAGCAGCTTGAAAAATCCTCACATACTGAAACTTCAATCTCAATATCAATAGGATCATGAAATTTAAATTTATAATCTATTAAACTAAAAGTTGTATTGCTCAATACTCTTAATTTCAAAACCTCGCTGTAATAACAATATCTTTTGTTATTTCTCAAACAATAGCTCTTCACATTCATAATTGCATTAAATTAAAATACATACAACTTGTGAAATTTTGGATAATGTTGAATTTTAGCAACTTTAACACGGTGTTCAATTCGTAAATTAAACCATTTTAAACTTCATTGCCTGATGCTATGGTAAAACTTTAACGGAAACCATAATTCAGTTTAATACTTTATTAAAGCTGCAAAAAATTTTCACGATGTTATGGTTCAACAATGATCTGATTTTCATTAAACCTTTGAACCAACCATTGAACCTTTAAACAGAATCAAACTTTCTTGTATATTTCAATAGAGATTAATATTCTGTGGGCCATACATGAAACGCATCACACACCTGAGGACATGATGTTTACTTCGCCCATGAGAAACCACATCTTCTTACTTCCCATTCACTGGGTAAGTCTGAACAAAGAGGGGTGAGTTATTTTATTGATTGAGTGATTTTAACCTTTGTGTCCTACTTAATATTTTCATTCAGTAAAACAAATTCAATCTGAAAATATGCAATTATTTGTTTCTTTTGAACATTGGGCATTTAGGGTAAGTTGTATAGATTTTGCACAATAATTATAGGCTTCACGTAATTTTATAAAATAGGTTCACGCAATTTCATAAAAAAAAGCTGTTCCGCTATTTTCCACGCCATAACACGCTAGCTCCTAAAAAACTCCCCTTTTTTAAATTGTTAATATATTATTCACACACTATATAATCACTATACTATATAATCTTACTAAAATGTGACAAAAAAAATCGTAAATTTATTAAATTAATCCGAAACAAACTATTTTATAGCGTGTGAAATAAAATGTATAATAAGTTAATAAAATTTATGATAAAATGTATAATAAATTTAAAGTTTTACGTAGCCAGAATGGGATGTAGTGGAAATTATTCTGACAACTTTTGGTTTTTATGAAAATGCATGAATCCTATTATTTTTGAAAATTCAAAAATTACTTGAAGAAAAATAAATTACTACACACAATTACAGAGAATTCCATTATCTGGAATCTTATAAAAAAATAGAAATCGTCTGCTTGATGACTAATTGATAGGAGGTTGAACATTTTTATTTCCTGAAGAACGAATTTTCAAATAATGTTATATGGTGCATTTCATGCATGTTATGTATGTACACTGGTGGACAAAATTAAGAGATGGAAGACATTTTCCCAAATATCTCAAAAAATACTGAATACTAGGAGGCTTCGCCCCCTGCTCGCTGGCGCTCGCCTACCTCCGGAACTGCTGTCGCAGTTCATTTCGGATTGCTACGCAATCCGATGCTCGCTCATTGGATACGTTCTTAACGTCTAGCTTTTGTATACTTTTTTGAACACTGAAGTTCCGAAAACTTTTCACTGTANAATAAATCCAATATAGTCTGAACTTAAGGATAAGAGATGACAATAAAAGTGAGACTTGTACAGTGTGTGTTGCCTCTAGTATGGTGTATGGTCACCCCTGACAGACAGACAGCATGCACAACGAGTATGCATGCTGTTAATAAGGGAGTTAAGGAGGGCTTGCGGAAGATACTCCCATTCTTCCACCAGAGCAATTTTTAACTCCAGAATGGTTCTGGGGGAGGTTGGCGCGTCTCAATAGCTCTCCCAAGAGCATCCCAAGCATGTTCAATAGGATTCAGGTCAGGGGATTTGGCTGGCCAATCCATTCGTTGAATATCCTCGCTTTTCAGATACTCATCAACCATGAGAGCCCTATGTGGTCACGCATTGTCGTCCATAATGTTGGAGTGGTTTGTTACTCTTCTGAAAACATTAA
Organism: Parasteatoda tepidariorum; assembly: GCF_043381705.1. Lineage (NCBI taxonomy): Eukaryota > Metazoa > Arthropoda > Arachnida > Araneae > Theridiidae > Parasteatoda > Parasteatoda tepidariorum. The sequence goes on from NC_092206.1 coordinate 50,516,152, forward strand.
ATTGACAGAATTAAGTTTCGGTCGTGTGTCGGCAATAGATATTTTCTTTTCAGATAACGTAAGTGACATCATCCGTTAATATCATTATGGAATCTGTATGTAAGGCATGCATTGTTGTAAGCATGTTTCTTGTCTTGCCTCTTCACTATGTCACTTCACAGTGTTGTTGTTTCCGGTGATGTATTAAATTTTTGTTAAGCTGTATTTATAGTTAATATCTTCAGTTGTACGCTGTATCGAGATGGTACTGTATGAAATAAAGAAATGTTTAAATCTTCAAGGCTCTTTATGTGAGTTAACACTTTCACTGGCTACCGTGCTTACTCCGCTAACGCATCAACACATAAAAATGAACTCAGGGCCAACAGCGCCCCTGAAAAGACGCACATAGGGCTTTAGGACCTCTGGGCATTCACGGAACCATTGTCAAACACATGGAGCGGTGTGCGGGTATCTTGCATGTGCGAAAATGCTTTCCATCTCTTAATTTTGTCCACCAGTGTACTTAGTTGCTGTAACTTCCAAAAAACTTACAATTTTGAGAAAATAACTTTAAATCAATATTTTACTCACTATGATAAATTTTATGAAATACAAAGCACAAAAATCATGTTTTTTGAATGGGGGATTTCTTTATTTAATAGTCTGAAAGGTGAGATCGCTAAAGGTTAATGTATGTATTTATTTATTTATGTAAATACTTGTTTATTTTAGCAATAATTTAAAAAAAAAGTTGTCTTTAGATAGTCTGTGGTACGTTCAATGGTAAAACAAATTAAATTATGCATTTATAGAATTATACAAATTAATTAAAATATGATAAACGAGGAAAAGTGTTTTGGATAGAACTGACTCCCAGAAAAACGGCTTTCGACTTTTTTAGTTTGTTGGTATCTTTTTGGCATATTAGATGTCTAGAAAAATGTGAGTGTGTAAAATGCGCATTTTAACCAAAATCCTCAAAAACATCGAAAGTTTAAAAAAAAATCTTTGTAAGTAGCAAAATGCTCTGCATTTCCCACTGAAATATAAAATAATATTGGCTTCTAAAACTATAAAACGTTTAAAAAAGGTTGTATGTGAAAATTTTTGATATACTAGGAAAGAGTGAAAGAATAAAACGCAATTTTTTTGGGGGGTAAGGGGTCTTCTATATTAAAAAATCATCAAAAATTTAAAAAGAAATCCTATGTGGTAAAAATTTAAACAGTATTTCAAGTTGGAAAATAATATAATATTTTTTTAAATGAAGCATATTTACAAAGATTATTCACATGTGACATCCGTTTGACTACTAGGAAAACATACTAGGAAAATAACAAATAATTGTTAATATTTCACAAAAAAAGGTAGGCAATTGTTTGCGACTCATTTTATGGATAATTCTGAATCTAATTTTTAAACGGCTCATAGATATAATAAAAATTATCAAATTTATAAAAAAATATTAGACTCAAAATGCATCATTAACATACCAAGTCTCTTCATTTATAATTATTTCCTTTTTTCTATATTTCCTTTTTTTTTAATTCTTTAAAATTAATTACCGATAATTTGCATTTGACCTGTTATCTATAAAAATTATTCTATCTTTTAAATATCAAAGCCAACATATTAAGTTTAGTAGAAACGGTAATCGCTTTCTCTTACCTAAACTGTTAGAAATTTTGGAGCTGGTTGAGCCATAACATCCGTCAAACTCGTTGAAACTTAAATATTGCAAACCAGATCATCGTAATTCTTAAACTTAGTTGCATGATACTTTGGTTGAACCTGGAAAACCTGGTAAAATTACCGTATTGTATAGTAATAAAAAGAAATTTAAATAAAAAATAATAATTTTGGTAATAAAACCAAAATATACGGTATTTTAATAATTGATTTAGTAATTTTTCCGTTAACATGGTAACGGTTTAGCAGAAATTTTAGTTTTCGAAATTATAGTTCTTATAACCACAAATTTAGTTAATCCCAAAGTGGGATATAAATTTAACCGAATAAATTATTTTTATGCCATGATCAAAAGTATAATGCTAAAATTACCAAATTTTATACCGTAGTATAAAACTATATTTTATAGTTAATTTTATCAAAACCGATGATAAAGCGCTTCGGTAAGAATTATCGAGCTTTTTGGTGCTCTCATTGGACCAGAATCACCATACATTTTTCCATCTGGTAGTTTTAACCATACTTTTTTTCTCGATATGATTCAAATTAAAATTTCATTAAAGACTCTGCTAATTTGCACCGTATTATAGCTAAACGTTGAACCGAATTTTCTGAGAGTGTACACATTAACTGACACTACCTTTAAGCATATTAAAATAAAGCTGAACAATAGGAAAAAGCAAATACAGCATAAATCAAGTTGCTTAGCTTTATTCTATTATAGCGCGAAGTTCATTCCTCTTTCCCTTATATAGGGTAAACTAACCAGTGAAGGAACACTTAAGCTTCGCTTGCCTTTTAAAAAATCCTATTAATTTCAAAATTTTATCCTATTAATTTTAAAATCCCATTAATTTCAAAATTGAATGACAGTGTAAACATATTTGTTACTAATGTAAAAAAATTGTAGAGAACTTTCATAATATTGTTTTAAAGTTTTGGGGGTTCAAATAACAAGTAGTAAGAAGACCAAGTGAAGGAACAGTTCTTACCAGCGAATGAACGCCCAGTAAAGGAACACTTAATTTTGGTTACTCTTTAATGCTCTTTATGAATTTATAAGCCATACAAATATTTAAAAACAAGCCCATTCCTAAAATTATAACATATAAATACTTGGAAAATGTTAACTTTTTTTTGTAATCATGAATTGGAAATTAAAATGTCAACATATTAACACATACTGTTCATTCACTGGGAAATCTATGCCCAATAAAGGAACATGCCTGTTCCCTCACTGATTAGAAGTTTTTTTTCACATTTTTAACATACTTTTGATGCGGAACATCACTAAAGGTACGAGAAAATTAAAGTTTATCTTTTATTTCCATTAACTTAGAAAAAAAAACAGTAAAGGAACACTTGTTCCTTCACTGGTTTTTCATCGTTTGGTGATCCAGTGAATAAACACCCCTTTATCTCAGTACTTTACAATGTGATGATGCTTAAAAAAAAATTAAACGTAATTTCAATAACTATATTTTGCATTCTCTTTTTCTCAGTGAGAAAAATGAAACTATGATATGCAATTAATTCCACTTCAAACATATAAATACAAACACGCACCTTATAATTTTTTCAAAGAAACAAGGTGTTGCAGAGATAATAACAAATTCAAAAAATTTTCCAGAGAAGTCTATTTGAACAGGTAATCCAAAACATTGCTAGCTGACTTCCTATTGTTTTGCAGTAAGCTATTGTTACCAATCAATCTAAAGAAAAACTTTCAACTTCTTATTTTTCATCAACATATATGAAATGTTCCTTCACTGGTTGGCTTACCCTACTAAAGTGACCAACAGTTTTGCGATACCACTTATTGGACTGCAAATTAAATAATTATAATTCATGATAAATGGACACAATTGTAGCATTGTTTCGCAAGCAATAAATGTATTTTCTCAATCAAAAACCTTTATTTTTTCTAGATTACGTACATGCCGATGGCATTTGCGATTCCTCCAACAACCTACCTCGTTCATTACCAAATTAGTATTATTTACCAGTACTGGCTCCACTCTGAAGTAAGAAACTTAAATTTTGTTTCTAAATAATTATTATACCTTTTATAAATACTTCTGATTAAAAAATCCTTTTTTTTTCAGATCGTCGATAAATTGCCCGCACCCTTAGAGTATGTACTTAGTACTCCTAGTCACCACAGAGCGCATCATGGTAATATCTTTCTAACTACATTCCTTAAAAATATATCCTGTAAAATACATTCTTCAAAAAAAATCCTTTAAAATACTTCGGTTAAATGTTTAGAATTCAGTAAGAGACCGGGTATTTAAACATCGAAGCAATATGAAGTTTGTTATAAAGCAAAAACTGCTTTGTTCTAAATTACTTACGCACTGTTTAACGTTTCGAAGCATGTTGGACCATAATATCGTTCAAATAAGCTGCAAACTTAACATGTTTGGAAATTGAACCATATTACTGTACTTCTTAAAATTACTATATATGGTTGTCTAGCTATGTATTGTATGCTATGGTTCAGCTTGAATGAAAACACGTTCTATATAGCAACTTATTAAGATTGCACCATATTATGGTTCCATGTAATGATATTGGGATAAAATGTGGAACTGAAAATGTTTACAGCCAATGTTAAAAATCAATTTTTTACTCAATATACTTTACTTTCATCTTCATTTTAATTAAATTGTTTTGTAAGAAGCATTGCATTCTACTAAAGATAGATGAAAAAAATTTGGCTTAAAAGAAAGACATAAATAAAGCACAAATAAATGTTTTGAAAAACGTTGGATCTCAATATAAAAAGGTACACATTTTAGTTTTAAAAAAATTATTCAACATAATTTCTTTGTAGTTTACATAAGGGGATTTTTTAAAATGCTATTGTTTTCTCAACGTTCTAAAAAGCGTTAACGACACCAATATAAAATGTTTTGTCACAGTCTACATAATAGAAGTTCATAGAAATTTCAGTTTTTTTAATAATTTCAGAAAATAATTCAGAAGATGAATTCGGTGTAGTGACATAGGGAACATCATTGAAATTTATGCCCTAACTCACTGAATTTCGCCATTGCAATGTCAAATTTGTAAGCTGGCGCCTAGATAAACGACGGAATCATTCGTCAATTGCGGCGCGCATCACGAATAGCATTACGAGTACAATCTATTTACGATGTCATTTCTGAGAGAGTCAGTATCAATACTCATTCTGCTAAATCATTTACAAATCAATTGTTCCTTTGTTTGTTCTGTTTTTCCTCTTTTTTCCCTCTACTACTGTGGTTTTTCTAGTTTTGTGTTGCTCTTTTATTTTACCATTTTTCGTTGTCAACTTTTCCTTTTATATTTCAAATCACTTCTGTTTCATCTCATTCACGTCTCGCAAATCTTGAAAATGGGCACCTGTTTTTGAGACATGTCGACTATTATTTCTCAAGCAAATGAAGTTTTTAATCAGGTAATATCTTACCGCTTCAGTTTCGAATAGCGTATTATAGGGGATAGAGCGTTCGCCTTCCAATGAGGCAAACCGTGTTCGAATCTAGTCGCTACGAATGAAGGTTGCACTGACCACAGTGCTGACGTGAAATATCCTCAGTGGTTGACGGATTATGGGTTAGAGTCCCCTTGTCGTCAGGCTAACAGAGGCAGGTTCTCATGGTCTTCCTCTCCATGTAGCGCAAATGCGGGTTAGCTCCATCTAAAAGTCCTCCACGAAGGCAAATTTCTCCCAATACTTAATCCAGGAGTTGCCTTGTCTTCTGGATTGAGTTCAAAATTACAAGGCTATGGAGTTGAACATTAGTAGTCGTAACCTCATAAAAGGGGTTGGCTGTTCAACGACGGTTATAAAAGCGTATTATAGTGAGTATTTAGTGAATTATGAATGAACTACTCACACTGAACCAGTTTGTAAATCTAAAAAAAAAATCTTTCAAAGCTTGTAATGAGATAAACCGTAACGTGATACGGGAATTATCACATTATTTTCTTGTTTTTTATATATTTAACTATTACAAATTAGAACCTTTGAGGATCATAATCGATATCTGACATCTAAACATATCTATTCATTCTATTACATTACTTTTGAATCAGTATTATATTATTTACATTTTTTCCAGTTTTATTTGAGTGAGTAATTTTTTTCTATATGAATATGCAGGTTAAGGTTGAAGGTTTTATCAGGGAAACTATTATGTTTTCAATCAACAAGCACTGAAACTAAAGTGGAAATATTTGTTTCTAGGTCGTAATAGACGTTATATAGACAAAAACTTCGGAGGTTTTCTTATAATATGGGACCGCATATTTGGAACGTTTGAGGCTGAAGATCCCGAAGAAAAACCACTCTATGGTTGTACAACCCAGATGAAATCATTCAATCCTTTGATAATTCAGGTACTTTCTAATAAGATTTTTTTGAGGAGTTCATAAGATTCATCCGCAATTTGTATTATAATGAAATTCACTACCCTCCATTTAGCCGCAAATTCTTGATTCAAAAGCAAAACTATTGTTGCATTGATTTGTTTGCATTTTATTACATCATTCATAAACTCCATCCATTATGCTTGAGTAGTTTGGTGCAATATGATGCTAGGCCGAATTTTAAAATTGTTCCGGATGGCAGTTTTGGTGAAAATATCATAAATTACTATGTAGATAGTAAAATGTTTAGAAACATTTCAGAATTATCTGAATTTTCACATACAACCAATACACAAAACTGTGTATTGGTTGTATCTGGATATTCTGAAAAGTTGTTTAGCAAAACTCTAGCAACAATGATAAAGAATAATTTAGTATAAAAAAATCCCCTTTGCAGAATTCGTAGTTGTCGCCTTAATATTCCTGATTTTTGTGCTTAGAACATTCCATTTTCAATGAATGCGAAAGCGGATTTTAAAATATTAACTTCAAAGAATCGAAAAATTTCTGTCTTGTATACATAATTCTTTTATTTTAGCTAATAATTTTAGTGGAAATTTCAAAATTCGATCTTTCAAACTTAGGAATTGTTCTCTAATGAATGCTGGTTCTACTTGAATCTATATGATTATGATATAGTTGAATCTGCATGGCTCAGTTCTATAACTTTAGCAACTGAATTCAATGTTCCAAACTTTTTGGGAGTTAAGTTATTTTATGGAAGAAACTCACCATTACTAAATTGTAATTAACACAACATCACTGATTATCAATTTTACATTATTAAATTTTAATCGTAAAGAACTCTGGGACCATACGAATATTTATTGTTTTCAGCAAATGAATAAAAAATCTTGCACATGTGAGTTTTGTAGTTTCAGAAATATTGATTGATCTCTTTCATCTGATTTTTTTTTTTAATAGTCCATTCCAATAAATAGTATAGTAATCATATCATAGAATTTTTAAATATTGAAATGAAACTAATCTACTAAATTAATTTCGTAAACCAGCATATTCACGGTGTGTTTTCACTTCGGGAATATTGAAGCCCAGCTTTAAAATTATTTGGCTAAGACAGCCTTAAACTCGAAAAGTTTTGACATACGCTTCTGATGCTTGGACAATCACAAAACTCGGTGGAGTCTGATTTTCTTGCAATTAATGAAAAGAATTGGAGATCAAAGATAAATCGGAAGTCATTATGGAGAAATCTTCAGAGGAAGCCATTGGCCCACATTGGGCTGTCTGACCAACTATGATAATGATGAAACTCGACAAGTTTTAATTAAATGTTGATATGAGGGAATGTTAACTAATTGAAACTGGCTATTTCCTTAATGCAAGAGTATTATAAAAATTTTCTTTACGTTGATCTCAAGCCATTATGAGTACATCAGTAATTAAATCATGCTAAAAATTTATAAAATTTCCTGCAATTTTGAAATTAAAATAGTATATCCTGTTATTTGTTTACTATAAAATTTTTGTTCTCTTAAACTTATATGCTCTTTTCAGTTTGTCTTTCATACTTTTTAAAAAGTAGTCTGGCATATGTATACAGTTCCAAAAATGTTTTAATTATTTTTTTTTTTAATATGTCGTTCTAGAGTTTTCCTTTGGTCCTCTACAAGGCCAATCAACTTTCAATTTTTGTCAAATAAAATAGCAGATATAATATGTTCTTAGTTAGATTTACAAAATTCTTACACTTTAATTAAGCTCTATAAAAATCAATTATTATATTTATTTTAAACCTAAATCAAAATTTTGTTTTTAAAAAAATAACGTTTTGAAATCCGTTTATTTATTTTTTTGATATTTTATCATTTTTCAACATTGAAATTAAAGTCTTCCAAGCAGTCATCATGACAAATAACTAAAATATATTCTCGATGAGGTTAGCTTGATTATATTTTAATTTAAATATATGTATGCGAAAAAAATAATATTATAACTACAAGGTCCACTCAAAATCTTAATCTCTTTAAAATATGTTTACTTTTATTAGTTAATTATACAGGGTGGTCCTAAAATACATGACAAAAATGCAAAAGTAGGTAGAGGGGACATAAATAAGCATATTTCGGATAGGAATGTGTGTCCGGTAATGGCACATTAAAGCGCTAGCTTGTGAAGCTGTACGAATCAAAGGAAACTGAAAAGACAAGTAAAGACAAAAGAAAACAAAAATTGATCAACAGTTTACAAGAGGTGCTCGAAAGAGCAGCCACCAACAGCGATACAAGATTCACAGTGACGGAGCATGGATCAGCGTGCATTGTAAAAGACGTCAGGCATGTCGAGCACATCTAAAGAAGCAACAGACAAGCGTTCAACAAGATCTTCTTCAGATGTGACTGTACTCTCGTTCACCAAGCTTTTAATATGACCCCAAAAGAAAAAAATCCGAGCAGGTTAAATCAGGAGAACGCGGTGGCCAGGGAACTGGACAGCCCGGTCCTGCAGAAAATGATGAATCCAGCTAGCAAGCTCTTTTATATGCCGCAGTCATCAGCGCTCCCTACTGGCTCAAGACGGTATTACCGCACATACTATCCTATACAAAATATGCTTATTTAGGTCCCCTCTACCTACCTTTCCATTTTTTACCTATATTTCAGGACCACCCTGTAGAGAACACCTATAACAATTATAGAGAACTTCCAATGTGACGCAATGAGAAAAAGTATTAAGGAAGTTTTAAATTTCGAAAAAAATATTGATGATTATCTAAAACAAGGTTGTTTTCTAAACTCAATCGACATAAGGGCTTGAATATCAGTGACTAGCAAGTTTATATACTGCTTAATATCTACTCTAATTAATCACTTCTGGGAAAATAAGTTAACCAGGTTACATCTGGGGCATAGATTAAAATGTTACAGAGTCAAATTGCCTTCTGGTTGAATGTGGGCTACATGGTTTTCGCTTCCATGTGGGGAAAAGGCCTGTCTGGTTTGACTAAAAAAGTTCTCCTAAAAAACGAATTTTCCGTGGTGCTTGACTGAGAAGTTTTCTTGTCTTTTTAGTTAATTTCAATCAATCAAATGTAACGAAAATGTAAGTTTATTACCTTAAATTGATAATGGAGATAGACTGTAATATATATTATAACTGCATGATTTATTTATAAATAATTTAAAACTTTATAATGCAGTTAAAAAATTAAAGTTTATTGTTCTTTTACTTGTAGCACTGCATAAAAACATATATTATTCAGTTTTATTTAAAGAACACGTTTAGTAAATTATACTTTTTGCTTAGTATTTTTCCAAATATTTAAAATTGAAGAAAACGCTTTTTTATCAATAAGATTTATGCGCCCATAGAGTCTATAGAACACTAATAAAAAAACTGCTTTTCACGTGTATCAACATAACACAATTCGAACAACAACAAAGAAGATTCTTAAATGCCAAATGAAAATTTCATCATAGTATCTTTGAATTATATAACCGAACTATTGGCGGTAATTTTCAAAATCAGGTCACGTGTGCTAGGCTTTCTCAAAATTTCAGGTAATTCCAAGGCGTGAAACCCGATTGCTCCCTCTCTTGACATACTTCTTAGTTCTTCTGGGCATCCAGCAGTGGTGAGGCCCGATAAAGTATATTTCTTCTCAAGAATAATTTCAATTACTTTCATTTCAATTCAATATTTAATCTAACATTACAATCCTCATTTTATTACATTTTAAAATCAAAAGTTTTATATTAAATTGAAACTTATTGTCCTGCAAATTTTGAAATAAATTCTAAATGTAAACATGATGAAAAAATTAGGAAGTAAGAGAGTTGTTTAAGTTTCTACATCTAAAAAATTCCGTTTTAAATCAAGGTTAAAAGTGCCGGCACCCTGAGTGCCGGTACTTTTGACCGTATAGATTCCACTTTTACTAGAACTTGTTACGGAACATAATATTTGACAGGCTGTAATTTTTATAGTAATTATTACAATAAAATCACTGAATCACTCTAATTAAATAAATATTATTGTAAAAATTATGCTATAATATTTCACGGGGAAAATGGATTTAACAGATGATGAGCTCAAAGTGACAATATTTTATACCGTAATTTGATTCAGAATTTCTTACAGTATATTATTAAAAATTTCTTTTTTTTTATTTTTTTTTATTTGTGAATATTTAGTCATCTTATGAATAAATTATATTAAATTAGCTTACGTATATTGTATTATTTTCATTTAAAATTAAGCAATCTCCAAATTAACCCGTCGAAACTAAAAAAAAATAAACATTTATTTCCAGAAAAAGAATTTCTAATTAGTAAATGCAAAATAATTTAAGTTTATGTCACTCATTTAACATTTATTTTGCACATTTATTGAAGTTGATTGGGTTATAATGTTTTATATCTTTTTTTTAGAATAGTGGAGAAAATTAAAAATCGACATATACCAGCATTCCTAATCGGAATATATTAAACCTATACGATATTTTGAACTTATAATCTGACATTAATACAAAACAATAAATTGCCTACTGCAACCAAAAATTGATAATTTATATATTTTTATGCATTATTAATATATTATTAAAAATAATAATAGAATATATCCACACTGATTATCTAGCGGTATTTAATTATATATCTGATATAAAAATATATATAAAATTTAACTGCAATGATAAATAAGATTATAAGATTACATGTTTTTAATAAAGTATACACTTACAACCTTATTTTATTCCAGATTTTTGTCTGGTATAATTTTTTAATTATATAATATTTAACGTGCTTTTAATGTTTCCCTAGTCGAATTTCAGGAATTTCGTCAATATTTTGAATACGACAACTACAAGTCTATAATAAAAGAATTTTTATCAATTTTATATTCTAGGTTCTTTTGACTAAAGCAAAAGTTCATCTAGTGTTGTCATGTTTTTCATAGGTAGTGCCTAAAGTACTTCACTGACCATCCACACTTTAAATAAATAATAAATAGATAAATAAATAAATAAATCCCTTTTTCTTATCAACAAATAACCAACAAAAGTACTCATTTATTTTATTTTATGACTGGCGTTGAAGAGCTGACTCATTTTTGGATTTATAATTATCAAAGTTTACCTCCGTGAACTTGAACCCAACTCCAAGTTCAAGAATTGGGACTAACTAGCCTTCACGGAGGACTTAATGATGAAAGTACCCTGCATTGCGTTACATTAAGAAGAAAAACACGTAAGCCTCCAACGGTTATCACATCGGCAACAGGAATCACTTAGAATATTTTGAGTCAAGACTGCAAGTATAAGTATTTTGAGTCAAGAAAGTATAAGTATTTGTATCGATCAACAGTAGCTGGATTTCAAAAGTTAATCACTCAGACAAATATCACCCAAAGAAAACACTTTCGTTCTCTTCCTTTTTGGAAAGTTCAATTTTTTAAACGAAAAAGGATACTTGCTACCTAATTCTAGTTTTCAGCTTTTACAAGCTTATAAGCTGTACAAATTTTAGAGCATTTACAAGCTTTACAAGTTTAAGAACTTTTATAAGCTTTACAAGCCAGCCCATAGAAAATACACTTTATAGATGCGGTTGATTTTCATTCAATTGACTTCATGATTGTATTATTTTTCCGAAGGAAGGCAGAATATCTTTATATAAGAATCTTTATATAAGGTAAGTCAGGATGTCAGGATAAAATTAATATATGGGGAATATGCGCACGCCTCCACCACACCACCGTGTTCTACATATATATATATACACTGGTTATCATAAATTAAGGAAAATTCACAAAAATCGCGATAACTCAAGAAATTACACATGGAATTTTATGAAACTTACCCACAATATACAACACATAGTAAGGTATTAAACAACATAAAAAGAAATTATCAGACATTAATAGTAGTATAGAAATTAGCACATGTATAAAATAAACANACCAGACATTTCATACATATATGGAAAAAATTCAATGAGTACGAGAAATGGACTGATAAGCTGTCTGTGATATTCAAAGGCCCAGGATGGTCACCGGGTAAACCATGGGTCGGAAACATTGAAGACATTCCTCACGTAAGTTTTTAACTGCATAGTTTTATTATTCTTATAAATAAAGTTCAAAAATTTAATTTCATATTTAAGGGCAGAGTATGTCAGTAGTTTACGAAAATTGCGAGAACACCAAACAGAGAAATAAATTTATAATATGTTTGCGTTATTGATAAAAACCTATAAGGCTGCTACTTAAAAAATCATTTTAATGATTTTTATATTCTCCCTATTTTATCTGCAAACTTTAAGACGATTATAGTTAGTCCACAACGGTGCGTTGAGGATTAAAATGCAAAAGTTGAAATTATTTAATAAACAGAGAGTAATTGATAGAAAGTTAAAAAAAAAAAAAAGAAAGAAAGAAAGAAACATAGTCTGCAATCAGCATGCTCCAATGACGCAGTCCAAGTTTATAACAATTCAAACTTACAAAAATCTGCTTATTGGATTTTTCCTTGCAGATTTAAGTTAGACCATTACGTCATACAGTTGCCAGGCCTTTATTTTGAAGTGAAACATTTTATATGTAATTTTGGGAGGTTTTGCTGCACGAAAGTGACATTTGTTTGCATTCGGCTGATCGTTGTCTATGGATAGCAGTCTTTTTATTTTTGTTTCTTTGAACTAAAAAATAATTATTCCATGCCACGCATTTTTCTTGAATTTATAGTTCATTTCGAAACGTTAACGCTTTTGTTGATTAAAGTAATGCTTAGAAACCAATTTAATAGTTTGAAAATATGCTTGCATTTTCTCGTTGCTTGAGAAAAAAATGTCTGCTACATAAATTCTTCATTCGGCTGAATGTATAGATTCTTGCAGAAACTGTATAAACTTGAGATTGTAGTGGATTGCAAAAAAAAATATGCAGGGAATTCTATGAAAAAAAATTAACATTTGGTAATTATCTTGAGAATTATTAAATATTAAACTTGGATGGGGGAATACCATGCTTGGTCGTTCTGTAGCCCGCTGAATTGCAACTGCTGAAATGCAACTGCAAGTTAAAATTTGACATGCTGAAAGAGTCATTTAATTGGTGAACTTATTTGTTATAACGCTAATTTTGTCTCGAAATTCCCAATTGTTCGAAAGTTTAAGTGCTTTTTCGTTAGTTTTTCTCGTTTTCAAAAAAAAATATTGTTTCTATATTCTTGTAGAATCTATTCTTGTAGAAGTATTCTATATTCTTGTCTATATCGTTCGAGATTTTTTTTTATTCCTTTTTTTTATTATTATTACATGCTCGAATGGAAGTCAATCAAAAGTAGCATAAGAAAGAGAGAAATTGCATAGTGCTAGATATAAATCTTAACATACGTATTAAAATTTTTAAGAAAATAATGCTAATTAAGAACGATAAAAACCGTACTCTACTGAATTGTTATAAGTTTTGTCAACGAATGAAATTCGGATTTATTTATCCGTATTGAGTCACGCACTCTGTATTTTTAGTTTAACTTTTTTTTTCAAGTTTAAATTATTATTTTTTAAATCATTCGTTATGTTACAATTAGCATATGGGGCTGATGAGTGGAGTGCTGTTTTGGGTGTTAAAATTAACGTTACTCTTTATTTTGCTGAGCCAACGCACAAACGAAAATTGCACAAAGAGCTAAGTGGAATAAAAAAAAATTCATATTTGAAAATTAGTTCGAGAATTATTCAATTCTATGTATAAACATCGTAATTTATTCTGCAAATAATTTATTCTCTAACATCTATTCAATATTCATTATTCTCTCAGCCTTAAATTCTGTGTATAAATTATTATAAAGACCAACTTCTCGGATTTTGTTTCTCGTGCGATTTGATATCATTCATATCATATTAGAGATACATGTGAATGTAATATTTCTGAGAAAAAGTTAATTGATTGAAAATAATTTTGTTGTTTCACTATCGAACGTTGTTGTATTTTGTTGTTTCACTAAATAATGTTCCAAATAGCATTTCTAAAAAGATTATAATAATATTTTTCATTATTTTTACAGCCTGCGCCTCATTTCGACAAGTATGATCCCCAAATGCCGTTGTTGTATAAATTATACACAATGCTCCACTTCGTATTCATCCTCACAACCTACATGATGATGGCTCTCAATATGTCGGTAAGACAGCTTTTCAAAGATTACAGGGTGTTCCGTAATGACCACTCTTATTACATATTTTTAAAATCCTATTATCAAAAATGAAATCAATAAAAAATGCACAGTGGGGTCACGAACTAATATTTAAGTGATGAAGTAAATTGTACGAATCCCTATTGAGAAGAGTAGTTATAAAGTCTCAAAATCCCTGTTTAATTGCTGAAGGAAACATTAAAGAGATTTTAGGCAATTCTTAGAAACACCAAATTACATTAAGCAAATCAAACTCTACATCAGGATAATTCCCCCCCCTTCTTCTTCCTCACTAATGATTCGACAAATTGAGGTAAGGTTACTGTATCTTCCCCACTTAAATACTGACTTGCGACCCTATTTCAGATTACTTTATTTCTGATAAGGATGTTAGAAATACAATATTTTAAGGGCGATGATTACGAAGCACCTTCTCTGTGTTTCTTAAAAAAATAATAATTAATATAATAATATAAAGGTATTTATAAATAATCTCTACATAATCACTATTTATAATTATATACTATCTAATTTTATATTTATAATTTTACACGTTTTGNATATATATATATATATATACTTTGAAAATTAAAGAACAATCTTAATAGTGTATGTAGAATTTATGCTATCATTACACAAGTCATAACTCATTAAAAACATATGTGTTTATGAATTTAACAATCATATCAAATTAGCTCTATTTAACAATTGTCCAAACATATTTCAGATAATATCGAAAGTGGCAATAAGTGCAATAGCAACCTTCATATGTATTGGCTGCATTTCGTTAGGATTCATGCTTGATAACAGGTAATTATTTTAAAAATATCGCATCATTAAAGTTATCCGTTATCGTTTTATTAGAGTAACCTCTATTCACGCAAGCATAAAGTGAGATTGAAAAAGAAGAATTTTCATTTCCACTAATTCATTTATTTCTCTTACTTTTTAGCTTACTAAGTTAAAGATATAATGCAAGAAAAACAAATCAAATTTATATTCTATGGCTGTATGTTACTCTGGAATATTGTCCATACTTTACTCCCTTATAAAAATGCCGAAATTATAACAAATACTTAAGATCTAATAACTTTTCTTGACCAAAAATTAAATTTTACCTCTTAAAAAACTTGTCCTTTTCTTCTTTTGTTTCTTCCTACTGACAAAATATGTTTAATTTCGGCATTTTTTTATAACCGAAAGAAAGAAGGAAATTTCTAAATGTTTGAACTTTCCGCCTGCATTTAAAGAATTTCTTTTTTACTTAGAAGTACTTCAAGAAGAGTCTCTCCCAAACTGAGTTTATTTTTTTTACATTTAGGTTAGCTTGAAGTTAGAAATTAAAATGGAAGAACAGTTTTTGATTTCTCTTTAGTTTGGGAAATAGAATTATTTTTAAGTTTAAACGTTTACGTAGAATAGGCGATTGAAAAAATCAAAAAATTAGTTGCCAAACGAAAAATAAATATAATTATAGTAAAGTAATTTTCATAATGTTAAAAAAATATTCAACGTATAACGGGGAGTTTTTCATAAATTAGAATAGCAATTTGATTATTTATTACATTAAAAAGTATTAAAAGCACAGTTTTTTTTAAATCAAAATTTATATTTAAATAGAAAACTAAAAAACAATTGAAAAATTATCGCTTGAAATTATTGCTAAAAAAAATTTTTGTTCTATTTTATAATCTAAGCATTTCTTTTTTATTATTATTATTATTTTAATAAGTGCGCAAAAAAAACTTTTTTTCTTATTTAAAAAGAAAAGAGTTGCTTTATTACAATACTTTGTAATGAATTTTACGCTTGCTATGAATATGTCTATTATTCTCAATTTTAAATGTAATATTATGTTGTGCAAAATGTGGTAATTATATTTTAACATAAATTCTGAAGATATCAAAAAATGAATTCAATTAAAGCTACCTTTTTTCAGAATGATTGCTGAAAAATCAGATTTCACGTCATATTGAAATGAAAGTCGAAAGTTTATAATCAATCTATAACTTCCTAACTCCTTCAGAATCAATAAAACTTTTTTCACCAATTATTTTCTTTGCATTTCGCGCTTACTGTACCTTATTATAAGAACCCTCATGGTTACAAAAAAATATCATTTAAAAATCATCGTGAATTACAGAAGACCATTATTATTAATTTTAATTCCAAATATTAATCAAAATTACTAGAATGGAAGCTGTGATTAATGACCACATAATACTATGCTGCTATGAACTACTTAATAGATTTAAATTAAAAACATTCTTTACAATTGTAATATTCAATATTTCTCGTCTTAGAGTTAGAATTTCTTTTATTTTATTTTTTAGCCAATATGGACCACCACTTGAATTTGGGAGATGCATTCTTTATTTCTTGTTTGACAGAATAGTGTTCCCGGAAATCAAGAAATTCGGAATAGCTGTCATACTAGTAGTATACGCAAACAGAATATTCATGACAGCTTCTATCTCTNTTTTTTTTAAATCAAAATTTATATTTAAATAGAAAACTAAAAAACAATTGGAAAATTATCGTTTGAAATTGTTGCTAAAATTTTTCTTTGTTCTACTTCATAATCTAAGCATTTCTTTTTCATTATTATTATTATTTTAACAAGTGTGCGAAAAAAACTTTTTTTTTTATTTAAAAAGAACAGAATTGCTTTGTGACAATACTTTGTAATGAATTTTACAAATTTGGTAGATAATTTTATCATAATTTTTTCCGTCTAAGCAATCATCAGAAATCGCTTGCTATGAATATGTCTATTATTCTCAATTTTAAATATAATATTATGTTGCGCAAAATGTGGTAATTATTTTTTAACGTAAATTCTGTAGATGAATTCTGTAGATGTAGAATGAATTCAATTAAAGCTACCTTTTTCAAAATGATTGCTGAAAAATCAAATTTCACGTCATATTTCAATATGACGTGAAATTTGATGAAAGTCGAAAGTTTTAATCAATCTATAACTTTCTAACTCCTTCAGAATCAATAAAACTTTTTCCACCAATTTTTTTCTTTTCATTTCACGCTTACTGTACCTTATTATAAGAACCCTCAAAGTTATAAAAAAAATCATCGTAAATTACAGAAGACCATTATCATTAATTTTAATTCCAAATATTAATCAAAATTACTAGCATGGAAGTTGTGATTAATAACCGTATAATACTATGCTGCTATGAACTACTTAATAGATTTAAATTAAAAACATTCTATAAAAATGTAATATTCAATATTTCTCGTCTTAGAGTTAGAATTTTTTTTCTTTTATTTTTTAGCCAATATGGACCACCACTTGAATTTGGGAGATGCATTCTTTATTTCTTGTTTGACAGAATAGTGTTCCCGGAAATCAAGAAATTCGGAATAGCTGTCATACTAGTAGTATACGCAAACAGAATATTCATGACAGCTTCTATCTCTATGTGGATCAGTTTATATTTAGCTGAAAATTTGAGAAGAATCTACAAGGAAAAACAATTATGAAAACTGAACTGAAGCATTCAGCTTTATTTCTAAATGATAGTTGAAAGTTCTGAAAGACCAAAGTGGTACACAAATGCGTATGATATCTATAAATCATTAAAATAATGGTTGGAAACATACTTTTGTGCATAAAATATAAAATTCAATCGGCGACATGCGTTGTTTCAATTATAAAAATTTTAAATGACCAATTTAACCAAACATTTAAAATTATACAAAAGTTGGACTTTAAAATTTTCGCTGCATGTTAATTATAAAAATTAATTTTTATAATTTTAAATTCTGCTTATCTTTTTAAAATATAACTGTTCTCTATAACTAGCATTTAAATTTTAGGCGAAGGAAAATTATTTAATTTTTTAACACCTGAAAAGTTTCATAGAAGAATACAATCAATGATATTTTAATCAATTTTAGAACCTCGACCTTAGAAACATCAGGAATCTAATCACAAAAGACTTTTTTTTCAATGAAAACCATCTAGTTAATATGTTTGGAGAAATAAAGTATTGCTTTATACTTGCAACTTGGCTCTAGCTATGTTCTTAAACACAAAAATCTGAGTATTTTCAATAATTCACATAACATGTTCTTCTGCTAAAACTATTTAATTCTGATAAAATAACGAAACAAAAAGCAATGTAAGAAGAACGGATAAAAAATAGTTGGACGATCTGTTTCAGCTGTTTCGTAGCTATGTGCTTTCGTTGATACCATAAGTGCCAAAGCATTAATACTAAAAAAATGATTTTTTATGTAGCATTAAAGCAGCTATATGTTCCAACTATAGTTTATTTGTGCTTTATACTTCGCTTTCTTTTTTTACACATTTCGTAATACAAAGAGTGAGGTAATTTTAAACTCTTCTTTTACGACAAAACCCTATCGTTTCAGGTAGTTAAATTTATTCTTTTAATTTTTTATTTCCTCTACTCTTTCAAAATATCGAGTATAAATAAACGTATTGTATAAATCTATATTGGCTAAAGACTTTATTTTATAAATTTACTCATTTTATTTTAATTGATGGCAATAAGTCTTTTGTGGTTAAAAATTAAAAAAGTCTTCAATTTTAATTAAAGTAAAATAGCTAAGTTTCTTACGCAATAAAACATGTTTTTCAACCATTCTTATGAAATGCATATATTACCTCTAAATCTCGAAAACAGTTCATTTTACCAATCTGATCTGCAGATTAGCTAGGATGATCCATCAAAGATCGGAGTCAAGAACTTTCCACTATTTACCTAAGTATTATATTGACTTGATTTTTTAGATTGCTGAAAACGACAGTAATGTAATAATATTTTAAACCCTTTGATCCTTTGTATTATAATCTTTAAAAATATTCATAATTTAATCTATCAACTAGTGTTGATTGTTTGATTGGTGTAATTCTACTTTTTATATTACTAAAAACAAATAAATAACTTTATGTTCATAAATGCACAGAGAAATGTTGCTGTTGTCCTAGCAAAGATCTTATTTAAACTTTAATGAGTGCCTGGAAGGTAATGGGTAGATTACCTTGATAATTTAAGAAATGAAAAAGAATTTTTGCACTTTAACGGATCATCCTAGTTAATCTGCACACAAAATAGATAACCTGAGGAATAACTGATTTTTGCTCGTTAAGCACGACATATAAGCGAATAATTTATTTTCCTACTATCTTACAAATTCGGTTCTGGTGACTATCTTTATATCAATGAATACCTATTTGAGGATAGACAGTAAAATAAACTGATGACTGTAACCTCAATCATCAAAAACTATCGATATCGTCTGGTTTATTTGGTTAGATCTTGTTCTTCACTACAGTATATGCAAGGTGTTCCGGTGTAAGTTTTTAGAATCATTATCAAAATGTATATTTTACTGCTAAAGACCGAAAACCTTTAATGCACTCATGAATTAGCTAATCAGCAATTTAACTAGTTATTAATTAAAGTGGGGAATCAAGTGCTTTCCGCAATTTACCCAACCCAGGTAAGGCATGCTTTAACTGCCTCCGTATCGTTAAAGTTCAAAACTTTGTTTCCAGCCTCCCGTCAGCATATTTGTTGATTGTAGTGACTTGACTCATAACATACCAAAAAATAAATAATTGACATTATGTTAATTTCTTTAATTGCAATAATATTTTAAACCGTATGATTATTAGTATAATAGTTTTTAAAGTGATTGATGATTGATACTATCAATGTGTTGATTATCTTATTGCAGTAACTTGATTTTTTTTTAATGAAAAAAATTAATAAGTAACATTGTGTTAGTTTAAGTGTTCGGAAACGTTGCTGATGTTCCAGCAAAAATCTTATTTTATCTTTAACGAGTGCCTGGTAGAGAATGTGCAGCTAAGCTAAGTAGTTTGCAAATTACCTGCGGAATTTGAGTAATTAAACAATTTATTTAACTTTTGCATTATACTATATAACTATTATTAGTAGACTTATCTTTATTACTATTATTAATGTACTATTATAACTATTATATTTATAAATAACCCATTTAAGGGTGGGCTTTATAAAATCAATTTGAAGAAGGAAAAAAAAACAAGTATGCCAACAATAATGCGTTTTGTTAAGTACAAACTGAAAATTAATTTAGTAACTGTAACCTCAAACATTATTAAGGATCATCGGAGTTTCTTGTTCCTCGCTTGTATATCGCTCATTTGGTGAAACAATGACGTAACTGATAATTACTCTATTTAGGTTGATTTTACAGTTACGTCATTGTTTCACCAAATGAGCGATATGTAATAGTATATCGCTCATATACTATTATATGGTATATATCGCTCATTTGGTGCAACAATGACGTAACTGATAATTACTTTAGTTAGGTTGATTTTGCAGTTACGTCAATGTTTCATCAAATGAGTGAATGCAGGGTATTTCGCTGTAAATTTAAGAATCATCGTCAAAAATATATACACATTAATGAGCACAAATTAATATTTTATCAAGGATAAAACAAAAACGCTACGAATCACTATTGAAAAAGGCTGGACTGAAATATCAGACCGATTGAGGGAGAGAGCAGTGAGAAGTTAAAAAACAATTGTTTACACCTTCAAGTTTCGTCAAATCATACTGATTTTAATGTTTTCAATCATGTTTTCTTATTCATTAGACAGCAGGCTTCGATTGCGTTTTTATTTTTTCTTAGCTCAAATATAAATTTAAAATCCCCTAATATCTATGCTTTTATAATTTCTTTTTTGACAAGGATTCTAAAAAATCTATTAAAGATAGTCATTGCTGAACACTCTGTATTTCACACTAATGAAATATCAGTAGACCCACCATGTTCGCATTTTCAGGGCTGGTTTTATATACCTCGACCTTATAGCAACTACATCATCATCATTGGCGCGACAGCCCAGATGAGCCCTGGTCTTCTCGAGTTTCCTCTTCCTTCCAGCAATGGTTGTCCAATTTTTACAGTCTATATACTATTTCACGTCATTAAATAGTTTCATAGTAGACTTACTGATGATTTCTATTTTGTTTTAAAAAGTTAAACCTCTCTACATAATCATTGTGATCCTATTAAAGCATTTATCAAAGAAAAATTATGTTTAATCATACTTACATATTTAATTATATATTTTTTTGTGCACATATCAACATGTTTTCTGTGAAAAATGTTTTTGAATAGGAAAGTTTAACAATGAAACACAATTATTGTATGAAAGAATTTTTGTATATATGAAATTTTCATAAATAAAAGTGTCATGTTTATCAAAAATGAAACGCAATTCTTCTCTTTAAGTCTTATCTTTATTGTGTTTTTGAAGTAATGTTATGACTGATTTTAAGAAAAAATTTCATTATTATAATATAAGAACTAAATTTTTATTAATTGCTCTAAGTTAAATTTTTATTTTGAATGATGGGTTAGCTGTTAAATTTCTTTTTAATGAATATATCAAAATTCTTTTAGGAGCAAAGCTTATTAAATGATTATTAATAAATTGTTTTATTGTTGAAAAAATTTTCTATTAAGTTCCTCAATATAATTTCAATCTTTTGAATTTACATATATTTAAAGATATCTACTTTTTCATAATAGAATAATGCTCACAACTTAACTTGATTTTTTTTTATTATTTATTATCCAGTTTGTTTTGACAAATAAACAAAATGGAAGAATTTAATAAGATTCCTTAAATATACCACAGTATAAGGATGAAATTGAAAGACGATAAAATTAATCACAAGAATGGAATTATTTATTTATAAAATGGTTAAAGTATAAATATCGTCCCTATTGTTCAATTCATAATCAAAATTTATTTAAAAGGCTTTTCAACTCAGACATATTAGCAGACAGCTTCTAGGTCGCCAATGGCAACCGATTTAAAAGCTTCGTTGCGTCCCACTCGCTATGCGTTGTCTAGGTAACGGAATAAGAAAGGTTGGACTAGAATCATATGTGCCGATTTCTCCGAATCAGCTGGAGATGATTGCGTAACGGCTTCATTAACAAATATGTCGTATTGAAGTTAGTAGGCCACTTAGTAATAGCTTTGTTTTAATATGTCAAAACAAAGTAGGACGTACTTGATGGAATGGCGAGATTATGAAGTTAATTTAACTCGCATAGGCATTAATTACCAAGCAGATATTCCTCAAATAAATCCCCCAGCGGCACTACATTCTGATTATGAAAATGGTGATCAGCTGCTTTGGAATCCCGCAATCTTACCATGTGGGAAAGTAAAAAACTATTTAAATACTGCCAAATCCTTATTTTACAACGAGCATGGCGAGGAAAATGTTTTGCTCGTTCTGCATCAGAGTAACTACGATATCGACAAAGCTTTGGAATGTTTCTTGAGACCACGTGGTTTAGAAGTTCAAAACGGCAAGTGGTCAGAAAAGGAATGCCGCAATTTCGAAGAAGGATTAAGGAAACATGGAAAAAATTTCAGAGCTATTCAGAAGATGGTGCTGACCAGAACAATTGAAGACATCGTGGGTTTTTATTACCTCTGGAAGAAAACTGTGAGATACGATGTATTCATGCAAGACTTATTTACCAATAAACGCCACATCAAGAAAAAATTTCAGAAGAAGTATAATCATGTGACCGAATTCGGCGATATTTTAACTACACGTGAGCAGTTGGCTCTTAGCAAAAAGCATTCACAGAAAAAAACTAGGCGCCGGATTAAATGAAATTCCAAATACTTTGGATAAACGAAGAAAATTTTCTCTCTGATTATCATAAGAACAAATTACTCAAAATGTACAGAACGATGCAAAATAATTATTCTCCATGCCTTATGAATCTGAATATGTTACATGGTCAACTGAATATGGTTATGTTGGAATTCACAAAACTGGAACACATTGGTTGACAAAAAGTAATATATTTAGTCATCAATAATAATAATGTAATTTAGTGATCCTGGAATAATTAGTTACAAATATAAATTAGTCCAGCTACAAATTACCAGTCGCCAACGACCCGAATGTGATATCAGTTCACATTTCAAGTCGAATGTGTCAAATATGATTTTCAGAGGTACGCACTGTAAATAAATCTAAAAAACTTATCATTTTTTGTTTCTGATTTTGAAAGTTTATAGTGTGTAATTTAATATGTTAAAATTATTCTTTGAAATTTAATTTTTTAAGAGGAGATACTGCGAGTACAGATTTACCTGGCAACACAAACGGATTCTTAAAATTTCATCCTGAAAAGTGTATTTTTATTTTTCATCGAGATCTTGAAAACTATTCCTCCAAACACCATTTAATTTTAATTGGAATACAGATAATCGATTTCTCTACGAAGCAATACAGAGTAAGACGTTTTCTTACTTTTTTATATCTCTGTTTTCCAGGTTTTATGAAGCTTCAAAATTTTATTTTGCAAACAGGAAAAAATAAACTTTCAACGTGTATAAAAAATAAACATCCTTTAGTTTAGTTGTAGAAAATTTGATTATGTATAATCCCATAAAAAAACGTATAATGGAAATCCAATGAATAGTTTCTGGAGTCGATGTTGATGGAATGAAGTTGTAAGACAAGGTTTCCTAGGAAACGCAATCAAAATGTGAAGATTTTTAAATACTGCATTTCATACAATTCAGTGTTAGTCTCTAAACTCCCTCCAAACGCTCGCATTTTGGAAAATCATTTTAACACATTTACTTTAAGAAAAAATCAAAAACAAAAAAAAAATCACTTTTCTGAAAAGATTCAGGAAGTCTGACCCTCAGAGAAAATTACTATTTCTTTTTACGTTTGAAAGAATTATTGGTGTTGAAAATATAATTAACTCTGCAAATGTATTTATAAAGAAAAGAGAAATTTACAACGACAAATTATGAATTTGAGATTTTTTGAGATTTATTAAGTTTTATTAAGGGCGTAATTGTGCACTAACTGCCAGTATATAAAACCAAAATTTCAAGATAAAAATACAAAGGAAACAATGAAAGAAAAGAGGAAGAATATTTTTTAAAAGAGAATAAGAAAAAATATTAGGAAATAATAATTAAAATTTTAATTATTTTTTAAAACTTTTCTTATTCGCTTTTTAAAAAAAAATTTCCTCTTTTCTTTCCTTGTTTTCTTTGCATATATAGATTGAAGAAAAAAATAATACTTTGAAATCAGTCCAATGGGATAATAAAAAGAACCTCAAGATCAATTAATTCTATTACAAATTACATTTCCCAAGAGCAAAACTATATTAAAAATATAAATAATGATAAAAGTTAGTTGTTCAAGATTGTTAGTTGTTTAATATGTAATAGTTAAGGCTGCTTTTATTGATAATTTAGAGGAATACTCTGGATTCATATTTTCAACAACAACAAAAAAAAATACTTTGAAGTTACCTTTTAAATTTTACACAATTTCTGTAGAATAATAAATTGTCATACATCATATCTTAATCATGACTTATGTTATGAAAACAATTATTCAAAACTGAACATTTGAATTTGGTTGGCTAACTTCTACAACTTCAAAGAAAAAATATTGATTTTCTTCGCTTAAAACTATTTCTAACCAAAAATAATTTCCTTTATTGAGAAGGTAATAAGTAAAATCAATTTCAGTCAATGGTTTGAAAAATATGCACTAAATAAATATTTGCACCAAAATTTGCAAAACCATTATACACAAACCAAATATTTTTATTGCAATGCATTGAATACTCATTTTTCAAGGTGTACTTTCTTAGTCTTATAAGTTCGTTGAAAGCCAAAATCCTCTTTCAAAAGTGTTTTGCACAGAGAAAGCTGGCAAGTTAATTTTTTTGGCCTTCAATTTTTTTACTTTAGTAAAAAAATTGAACACCAGGTTGGAACCCTATGAACTTCTCCATTTTGTGTTTAAAACCTTATGGATTTAGAATTACACAAGAATTTGCAATAAATCTTATGAGTTTTAACAACCCATAAAGGTTTGTGCTAAGCCTCAAAAGTTAATAAATCTTACGAAGTTAAAAAATCTCACAAGTTAAAAGTTAATAAATCTCAAAAGTTAATAAATCTTAAGTCTTGTAGAAGGTAGTTGCTACTATAATCAAGTGAGTTGTAGCCAATGACAGAAAAAATTGTGACACGTTTGCCACCCTGTATCATTGTCAAAGGTAACTCTTATGAAAACTTGTTAATATGTTACAGTAACAGTAATAAAGTGTTTAGTCGGTAGTTCGGTTGTGATATTTTAATAAGCATAAAATTTATAGTGTATATGACAGGATCCAGGATATTTTTCATCACCATGTCATTTTCTTACGGAAAACAATCTATATATTAATTAAAACAGGTAAAAACAGTCTAAAATAATTATTTAGTACCTTAGTTTATACAAAAATAGTCTTATACCAAAAAGGAAAATATTTTTTACAAAAATTAGAAGCTCAACTTAATTCAATCTGACACAAACATTCTTTTTTATAAAAATAAAAAAAAATACTTTTCACTCAAGTTATTTTTAACTTAAAAGGATTAAATGATTAAAAAATGATGCTATAATTAAAAAATAAAATACAAAAATCCATAAATGTATAACAATAAAGCCAAAAATCCATACATTTCCCTTCAAAAACGTTTATTAATCTTAAAAAAATTAATTAATATTCAAAGATATGTGTTTTTCTTTCAATTGCATACAACAATAAAACAAACAATTAGATAAAATAACAGAAATGTGTTTATCAATGTTTATCTTAGTCTAAATTTCTATCCAAAACACAGGTGCAAGAATAAGAAAAAATTAAAACCTACATTTGGTAGTGGTGTAATTCCAATGCAGGTTCAACAATGGATATTTTTCCTAAATAAATTTTAAGCATAAGGTTCAAAAGGTATAAGTAAAATTTTCAAAACTAAACTATTTTGTCACAAAAAGCCTAACTGAGACTTGCCATTAAAAACAAAATCAGTAAATCACCTATTTTCTCCTTGTGTTATTTGAGTAAATTTGAGTGTTCTATGACACTTGCTATTTATTGTGCGTTATTTATTAACTAGGTGATAATTTGCGCACATTTTATGTAACCTTTTTTATTGCAATAACCATTAGTAAGAGCTAAAAAAAATAAAGGTGGAAAGGTAAGGAATACACACAAAGTATATTTTTAGAGAATTACAAAATTTATTAACAGATTTTATTTGTATATTAACTAATTTTAAAATAAATACTCATTGCATATATGAAACTTTCTTAAATAACTCAAAACGAAGAACAAAAATATTAGGAGAATATATACTATTACAAAAACAAAATGTTTTGATTTTATGAGTTCAATCATTCTTAAAGCTTGAACCATTTCGTAAAAACAAAATGGTTATCAAATTTCACTATCTCAATTCAATTCTATCAATATTTAAAAATAAATTAAATTGACAGTAAAATTGTAAATTAAAGTGGAATAAAATAGATTTTTATATTTTTACATATGACAGTAAAATCTTAAAAATAACCACTAAAAAAATTAATGGTACTTTGCATTTCTACACCTAAAATGTATAACCAATGATAAAAATTAAGTTATTTATCTATTTTAAAAAACAACTGACTCAAAAATGAAATTAAATGTGACAAGCATTTGAATAAACAGCATAGGCAAAGTTTAGATTAAAAAATTTTTATCTATGCCTTGTATTATCTTCGAAATAGATGATACAAGATATATATAGATGCACTAATGAATAACTTAATTTACAACAACCAGCACACATTTTATAACAGATA
The DNA here is from genome assembly GCF_043381705.1 of Parasteatoda tepidariorum. Lineage (NCBI taxonomy): Eukaryota > Metazoa > Arthropoda > Arachnida > Araneae > Theridiidae > Parasteatoda > Parasteatoda tepidariorum. The sequence goes on from NC_092206.1 coordinate 50,543,128, forward strand.
AAAAACAATTGAAATATGTACTCTCTCTTTAAAAATAAAAATAAAATATTTCTTTATTTTTAAAAATATGAAACAAAACATTTTGTTGAAGGAAGAATACATTGATCAGATAATTAAAATCCATTAAATTTGATTTAAACTAATTATATTTAAAATGATGAGTATAAAACTCTGTTATCAAATAGCTTTTATGAAGTTAACCAAATTTTAAGTTTAGCCCAGGATCTAATATCCTTTGATGCAAGATTATCACAACAATTATTAGAAAAGTATATGCAAAGTATGAAATTAAAAATAAAGGAAATTAGTAATCCAATTATTTAGGGTACAAATATGCAAAATTAATGGAAATTGGTCTACATTTTAAGATATACAAATTACTGTGCTAACATCTGCAATAAAAAATGTGTAACTATGCAATAAATCTAAACTAACTCCATTTCAATACAAATGTTTATCATTTCATAACAATATAAATCATTTCATATCAAATAGGAAATAAAACACATTGGGCATATACTGCAGAGCTAAAACCTACATATTTTTCTTTCTTCTATTTAAGTGGTAAATAGGTTTTTAATTCTTTATTCTAATTTTCTATTCTTATTATTTTCAAAAACATTTAAAGTACACCTAATTATCTGTTATATACTTTACCAACCATTATTATGATGTTTCTTGTTTATATTGTTCTTCATATTTATAAACATGATTTGTAGGGAGAGAATGAGCCTCTTCAATTTTTATAGAAGTATCAAATTATAAAATACAATTAAAATAGTTAACTTCAATCATGACAAAATAAATTTAAAATCTTTTTTTTTCTTAATGTTCTTTACTTATAAAGTGACATGATTTTAACAGATTTTTATTTATTTTTTCAATAAACAGTATAGAAGAACATTTTTAAATTCTAATTTCCTGGAAAGCAAAATACTAATCTTAACTTATTAGAATGCTATACTGGAGAAGAAATCTTAGATGGCAACTTTTCTTTAACCTATGCAAGAAATTTAATCTTTAAACAACAGAAAAGTTGAGTTCATGTATATGTAAAGTAAACTATGAAGCTTCAAATGCAGAAAAAAAATTTCAAAATCTGGAAATGTAAACAAATTAAGCCTTACTTAGGATTATGCATTGGGAAAATTATCCTGCAATCATTTGTTTGGATTTTGATAGTAAGAAAACATTTTTAGAGCATTTGAAAATTCATGGTTTACTCCAGATTTGCATTAACACTTTTTTTTTCTTCTAAACCTTAAATTTTAAAATAATAATGGAGGTGAAACAGAATTTGCCAAGAAAAGTTTCTCCCACAGTACAAATAACAAAATTAATCATAATAACAGTTTTAACTTAATGATTAATCATAATACAAAGGTAATGTTGTATCGATTTCATTATGCCAAGCAATTAAGCCACCTTTGATATCTTTCCATTCATAATCACTCATTACCTTCTTTAAATTAACAACAGCTGTTTGAGAATCATTTCCTCTTCTACATATTATAAAAACAGACTGACAGTTTTTTTCTTGAATCAATTCTTGAAGCTTCTGAACAGAAGCCTCCAGTGTAATTTCATTTATCGGAATATTAAGTGAATTAGGTAAGCAGCAAATTTCTATTTCGTGACTAGGTCGAACATCTAATAGTATATGCGGCAAACCATTATCCATAATCTTCTTATATTCATTACAAGATATTCTTTCTGAATCAGGTAGTAACTCTAAATCATCTATTTTATCTGAAGCAGATTGTTGACAAAATAACTCATAATCAATTAATTGCTTGATCGATGGATTATTTCCGCATATATCACAATCTAATTTTCGACTTCTTAATGTTATAGTCCTCATATCACCGTTGAGTCCGTCGAACAAGAGCATTTTTTTATGGTAAGTGGGGTGTATACCAACCGCTATTTTGATTACTTCTAACGATTGAAGACAACCAATTACCCCAGTAACAGCACCAAGTACACCATTTTCTGAACAGTTTCCAACATTACTAGATGAAGGGGGTTTAGGGAACAAACACCTGTAGCAGGGTCCATCTAAATAATTATACACAGTTAGTTGACCTTCAAATCTCAATGCAGAGCCAGACACTAAATGCTTGTTGAACAGCACCGCAGCATCATTTAAAAGATATCTGGTTGGTACATTATCAGATGCATCAACTATTATGTTATAAGAGTCAATAATTTCAGTAATATTTGTGGAATTAAGAAGAATAGGATATACATTGCATTTTACTAAAGGGTTAATTTCTTTGATAGCTTGTTGAAGTGAATCACATTTCTTCTGACCCACTAATTCAATTTTATGAGCGATTTGACGATGCAAATTGGTTACATCCACTCTGTCATAATCAACAATACCAATGCAACCTACACCTGCTGCGGCTAGGTATAATCCAACAGGACAACCAAGACCACCAGCTCCGACAATCAGCACAGAAGTTTTTTTCAGTGAAATTTGTCCGGAAACTCCGATTTCTGGAAGTATGAGTTGGCGACTATATCTCTTAATTTCTTTATGAGAAAGTGGAATTTTTTCGTCTATGTGCAGGTCTTTTCTGCTATGATTTTTCTCATTTTCTTCCTTTAATAACGCTTTCAACTTATTAATTTCAGCTTCTTTTTCTTGTATCAAAGATTTTAATTTCTTCACCTTTTCCAGGTCTGACATAATTTTTTAATTAAATAGTGCGGCTATACTTAATTTTGGGGTAAAAATAATTAAATAGTTAAATAAATATATATATATTTATTTTAAAAATTGAGCAATCTATGCATACATAAACTCATTTAAACTGAAAATATCATCAGAATTTTATATATGTAAACAGAAGATGAGTTCCTGAAATGTGAAATGTTAGCGAATTCAGTTGCCAAAGTGCATTTTTTCAACTGAACCCATTTTAAATACTCAATCAGTTTTAAAAAGCCGGTTCCGACGATAAATTGTTTGACATTTTGATTTGCAACTGAAGTAACTGAATGATCGGATCAGAAATATCAAACGAGTTCATTTGAAGAAACAGAAAAACTGCTCCTTTAGAATTGAGCTTGCTTTAACACTAAAGCTTCTCCAGATGTAAATTTTTTAAGGTGAATTGAAATTTACATTTTATTTTGCATTTACTAAATGGCAGTCAAATTATAACTATGAATAGATAAGAAATTTAAAATAATATCTAAAATTTATAAATAATCAGATAAAATCTGTTAAATGCTGAGGTAGTTTTGTAAAGGCATCAATCTTATTGGCTTATTTTTAAGTAGTTGAGCAATATTGTCCAATGAAAATAAAGAGTAATCTTATTTTTAAAGATTCCGAAAAATAAACATAACTACAGTTAAAGTTAATAAAAAAGTAGTTTAAAATTGTTTGATTCATGAAATTTCTTTTCGTGCAAGTAACAGCTGTAAAGGCGTGTCCGTCTTCACAAAAATAAAAAAAAGTATTCCTTTAATATTCTCTTTCAGTTTTGCTTTTATAATTCTAAAATAAAATATCCATCCGGGTGATTTGTGGTGCATTAACTATTTCAATTAATGTAAATCTTACTCTCGTGAAGCTATGGTGTAAGGTATCTTTTTTAAAAAAAAAACTGGTAAGATATTTGTATTTGTAAGTAATGTTATAAATTTTAATTCAGTTTTTGTCTGAGAACTCTTATATTTCAAGAATTAATCAATATTTTTTGTACTGTTCTTCAGTTTCTTACAACAGTGAAATTGCCGGTATCCCGACCTCGGATATTATGCAATCACATTTTTTTATATTTTATTACTTAGACAAACTAAATGAAATAAAACTAACCAACTGTAACTTAATTTTTAATGCTGAAATGCAGCAATTAAGAATATTACTTTAATTCATTTTATTAGTGTTAATCATTCAAAATAGGAGTGGTACAATATTTCACCACTAGTTTAGTATAAATGAGCTTTGTATATTATTTAACTTGATTTGCTATGAATTAAAGATTTGTATTCAAAATCTTCGGATACATACTGTTTTTAAATAATTTACTTTCTATTTATCTGGTTTGTCCCTAATCTTAACAATTTCAATCAATTACTGTCTCTGAATGTTGTACTTATAACTGACCTACATAACATTTAAAACATAGATTAAAATGAAATTGATTTTTTATATTAAAAAGATTATTTTTAATAATTATCTTATTAGTAATTGTGGTTTTATACAAGCTCAACAAAATATTTATTATTCTTAAAAGAAAAAAAAATTATCAATAAGTATTTCATGTTTATCACATGCCCTTATGTTCATTGGAGATCGATTTTCTCCCATACTTTTTACCTGGGCTTTAAATTTTTAACTAACGAGTTGTAAATGACAATATTTAATAACTGTGTAGACTGCTACTGTTGAAGTTATATATGTGTTCAATCTGGTAGTAAGCTTTTATTCATTAAGGTGATAAAACTTAATTTATTCTTATATTAAGTCTAATTGTTTTATCTGGTTAGTGGCAAAAATATTTACATTCTCATTGTTTTACAGTTTTTTTTTTCTTTTCATTTAGTGGGCATTTCTTTGATTTTTTATTCTTGTATTAAGGCTCTGGTGTACTTGATTGTATATTCATAGTATTTTTAAATAATACATTATATGTAAAAAAAGTATATGTATGGAAAAATCTGCATTAGAAATCTAAAAAAATATGTATAAAAGATACCTAAGATCGGGCTTGTAAATGGTCATGTGTTCTCTAATCCTGTGAAATTACTAGATTTTTCTTTATTAAAAGATTATAAATTGCATAATAAATTACTTGTAAACTCCAATAGGTAAAGTTTTGTCCTACTTTTTAGAAAAATTATGATGTCTTCCCCTATAGCAGAATTTTTTTTAGCTATATGCGACTAATCTCTCTAGCACAAATATCTTTCTGCAAGATACTTTTATTTGAAACAAACATGTAAGTTACTAATTGAAAGTGACAAATATGCTGTGTTTACAAAAAAGACTATATAACTTTTTTTAAATTGAATAAGTAATTTTTTATTTTAATATTAAGGATGATATTCTCGCATTTTGTTGGGTGAAAAGCGCACAAATTATTTGTGCTCTTTTCCAAATTATTAAATTTTGTAAATAATCATCACAATGAGAAAAAATAATTAAAAATCATGAAATCCACATGATAACTGAAAAAAAAGATTGACGACGAAGTCAAGCGAATCGGACTCTTTAAGCGCATTTTTTGTTTCGAGGTTAGGTTGTTGTAACAAATAATATCGTATGAAAAAAATCGGATTTATAAACTATAGAGAAATCAATACAATAACAGTCAAAAATTAGATAGAATTATAGTACTCAAGTGCACGATTCGAATTTTCCATATTGTTTGAAATGTATCGGGATACTTGAAATCCGCGTGAAAATCGATATGAATGACTGCCGAAAATACAATAGAAAAATTACATCAATTTACGATACTATCGGCGTAAATTGAGCGTGTCAAAAAGTTATTATCTAAATGCATGATTCAAATATGTGTAAAATTTTGTTGTAAAGAAAAGAAATTTTTTTTACTTTTCCAAAGAAAAATTTTTCTGCAAGAACTCTGTAATATTCTGCGATAATGTCGCCGTGTCGCTGGTATTCTACCACGGGGATGTCTTCCCTGCTTTGTTTTCATGTCTAATGCATTTCTTAAAAATATGATTCTTGCATTTTTCTTTATATTTATTGATTATTTTCATTTTTGTTGCAGGCACACTGCAGTATAAGATTTTTATCAAAAACATCAGGGATGAATTCCTCAAACATAACCACCAGCAATTTGAAATTATGGCTTTCATGTGTTTAAATTGAATTCATTTCTACAAATCTCAGAGACCTTTTTATCCTTGTCCACCTTCATGTTTGATATGTATCATAGTTTATACCCAGCATCATGGTTCATCACCAACCAGTCCCAAAAGACACCACTCATTTTTGCATATGGAGATCTTCCCTTAATATCACTTGATCACGTAACAGCATTATTGCCTTCTTTCCACCAGCAGCCTATCTTTGCAACCTCTCAAATTGCTGTTGACATTCCCAACAACATGAAAAGGATTCCTGTTAATATGCTGATGCAGAGTATGGAATCTGTGAATAATAATTGCATGCCTTTTCTCAGGAGACGAAACTTAACCCAGCAGTCTTTACCTAGGCAAATTTCCCAGGACAGTTTGATGGAATCTGCTTGTGGTGACAGTGGCATGTCAAGTTCACGTTCATCGACTCCGTCATCTGTGGAAACTACTGGAAGTAGCGAAATAAAAAGACAGCCTGTGATTCACACGCCTAGTTCAACAAACATGTATCGTCCCCGGTAATCCATTCATGTGGTTTAAATAGTTCATGTCTTTTATTTACTGTGTAGCTATCATGAGAACTCCTCCATACTGAGAGTTCTAGAAAAGAGATTTCCACATCGCTACATCTTCGCATCAATTACAAGCCATGTGGCAAAATGATTTTTATGCTCGCGAGAAATTTTTAAAAAATGTGTAGAAAATTGTCCGGGGGTGACTAGGTGTCATACTGTTCAAGTTGTTCCCCTTTCAGAACTTGCCGATCATTTTAGCATCAGTACTAACACACAAATCTTTTTAAGTTTTTCTGCTATGAAAACAAATTTATAACCTTTTCAATTTTAAAAAAAAAAAAAAAAAAAAACACACACAGAAATTACATGATTTTCCAAATTTTAACCAATGTAAAACTGTTAATTCGCACATCTCTATTTAAAATGACTTATTTTCCTAATCACAGTCCATCACCACAATCCACTAGCAGAAGTTTCTTGAATAGAGTAAATTTCATAATAGCTGAACAGTAAAACTTTCAATTTTTTTATATCAAAAGCGGCGATAAGAATCCGAAGCCTTTCTTCGAAATGTTTAAAAGGAGCCTCCTCGCATTTACCCCCAAAAAAATGATACATAACATACCTGTTTATTTTGCTTTACTCATGTTTTCATTTTGTTGTATAATAAACATAGGTAAAGTAAATGATTATTATTTTGTATTATATGGTTATATATTTAACTATAAGTGTTAATCTACAAATTTACAGTTCGATGAATTCAGATAGAAAAATTTTTCCACAATATTGTGCTTAGTTCAATTAATGTAGTTCGCAAAAGTTTCATGTGGCCATAATGGACCTAATTACTTGCTTAATGATTGTATGTTTTCTGATAATCATTGCTGAAAACTGCATTAAAATAAGCTCAGAAACAGCTATTTTATTGTAATTGAATGATTTAGTTAATAACTTAGGTCAAATATCATTATTTGATTCTAAATTTATATACAGTCAGTATCGGTTATATGGTCAGCTCATGGGTCCAGAATATTATGACCATATAAGCGGTGTGACCATTTATGTGATAACCAAATATATAGTATAGTTAATATGGCGTGAATATATTCTGGAATCAGAATGTATTTTTTAAACAAATAATTCAACTTTCAAAAATGTTTAAAAATAATTTTTAAGGTGCATAATAAGAAAGAATGCAAAAAAAATTTTTATACTTTTAGAAAAATTTAATTCTTTACCTTAGCATATGTACATGTTCAAAAAAAATATTCCAATAAGCTTGTCTGTTTCTTCTTGGCTGTTAAACCAACTTTTTCTAAGTCTCTGATAGTTTTTAAATGTTCATCTGCTGCATCTGAATTTGCAAAAAAAAAACACCTTATGTCATCTATAGCCTTAAGAGCATCAGCTGTTGATGCAGACTTTTTATTGCATTCAGTATCATCCTCATTGTCACTTCCTTCAGCATTCAGATTTAAGACATTAGATACAATGCCTTCTACAGTTGCTTCACAATTAGTGAGGACATTGACGTCTATTTGGGAATACAAATTTACGTCCGGCATTGCATAGCCTCGGTTTCGAAGATTTTCTGCCAATTCAGCTAATGGAAGATCTTCCTCGGGGTCCTCTAATGACACCGAAGAGTCTGGAGAACTGTGGAACCCCGCGTGACAGAAACAATTTTCATTAGTTTTCGACGACACCATGTTCCAGCTTTGGTCAATATAGAACAGTGCGTTCAAAACTGAAACGTGAAATTCTTCTTTTCTATCTATGGCAGTGATCATATCCCGTAGAAGAAGCTTTCTATACATAGACTTGAAGTTTTGGATTATGCCTTGATCTAAAGGCTGCAACACACATGAGCTGTTTGGAGGCAAAAATACGAGCTCAATCGATTTCAAGCCCTCAACAGGACAGTGAGCAGTGCAGTTATCAGCAATCAATGCAACTTTTCTGTTTTTCTTTGAAAAATGTAGGTCCCACCTTCTGAGAGTTTTTTCCCTGGTCGTTTGGGTCGTCCATGCTTTGGAATTGGCATCGTAAATTTTCCAATCACCGAAGGAATCATTTTCTCCGAACCATCCATGTTAACAGTTAATAAAACTGTTAAAAGTTCCTTACTTTTCTTTCAGCCTATACATTTTTCTCCTTTGAAGCAAAGGGTTCAGTCGGGTAAGATCCTATAGAAAAGTCCACACTCATCGACGTTGAACACGTTAGCAGGTTCATATCTTTCAAGAATATCTCGCAACACTACGTCTTTCCATTCTTTTAAAGAACTGTTGTCAAAATCAGCAGCTTCTCCTCACAATTTCTTAAAGAATAGGTTATTTCTTGCATTGAATCGCTGTATCCAGCCATTGCTTGCAAGAAAATTTGATTCTCCAAGTTCTTTAGCTATTTCTAAAGCTTTTTCTTTTAGAATACTCCAGGATATAGGAGCATTTTGTGATCGTGCATATTTGATTCACGACAGAAGAGCCTTCTCCACATTCTCTAAAGGTGACACACACCGACGTTTTCTTTCTCGGTCGCTAATTGAAACATCTGGAGAGCTACGTTTGGGCTGCTAAAATGTTGTTTAAAGTTGTTCGTGGTATAGAATTTTCTTTGGCAAAAGTAGCTTTTGAAAGGTTAAACTTTTCAACCAATTAATTTTTTTACGATATTGTTAAATTCTTTCTTTTCGAAGCCATAATGAAAACATGGATACATTATTCATTCAGTAATCCAATAAAAATGTTCTTTTTTCTCAACTTCAACTCCTTTTCAAGCTCTGAGAGATAACTTCAAACAATCAAAAGACCTTCTGCCCTTGGGCGGGGAAAACAATACGAGTGGTCAAATGAGGAGAGGGTAAGATCATCAATGAATGCAAAAGAGGGTAAGGTGACGAAATAGAAGGGGAAATTCCAGTTTTCTCCGGGGGTCGAAGGAATGTGTTTACCTTCTGGTCATTTTTCTTGGCTTCCTGTCTAAAGAAATGTCTTAAAAAGTATCTTTTTTCAAAAGAAAATAAAAAGGAAACTGACCATATAACCGGTAACTCGAAAAATAGGATGACCATATAAACGGTGAACTTTAACATGTGCTTCCTATTAAGTTAGACAGGACTTTAAAAAATTGACCATATAAGCGAGGTGACCATATAGGCGGTACTGACTGTATTTTAAAATTCCTTTTTGTACATTCTTTCTGGTGTTTTATATCTGAAAGCTATTGAATAGCTAATATTTAATATCGGGTTGCTTAATTTATGTACCAAATCTTAATGCCTTGTGTAATTGGGTAAATTATACCCATAGCTAGAAATAGTTGAGAAAAAGTTATATTTTTATTTGGACCAATCAACTATTTATTTATTAGACAAAATGCCATTTTTGTTGAAACATTTACTATTTTTGCTGTATATTTTCTGTAGATTATAAATTTTCATTAAATATTGGTTTGAGGGAATACCAACTAATTGATACTGGTCATTTTATAATACATTGGCACTATAAATTTTTTTATAATATTTCTTTAATATCTCATACTATTATGGATTTCTCAGTGCTAAGTTAATTTAATGATAGGATAATTTTGTTAAAACTTTCTGTTCTAAACAAAGGAATTATAAAGCTAAAAATAGTTTATTTTATTATTCCTTTGTGATAAAATTTGACTTTATTGTACTTAAGTAGGGCAAAATATACTTCTTTTAGTTAGTCCTTTTTGAAAATTCTCGATTTTTTTTCTATTATCTATAAGGCTGGACAAAGACTAGCATGCATTTAATAATTGGTGGGCGCCATGGTGATATTGGGATGCATTCTGGAGGGCAGTTGTAGACATTGAATGATCTATGTGTGGTCTCCCACCTTCTAGCTAAAACTTTAATGTGAAAAACTATTTAACTTGAAACAAAAATCTTTGCAATTTTAAGGAAAATCAAAATTTATTTTTAAAAAATGATTCAATTAGTTATGAATGCAGTAAAAAAGATATTCCTGCAGAAAAAAGTTTTAAATGTGCAATAATTTTATTTTGTTAAAAAAAATATCTTTTTATGTAAAGTAAAAGGAATTAGGGGAGAGTGGCTCACCTTGGGACACAGTACACCTTGGGACATTTTTATTTTTGACCTTAAATTTTAAAATTTCTCTTAGTTCTTTTAGATTCAGATAGATGTCAGCATCATCTAACCTTGGAACAAATTTTGATTCTTTTGATTAAGCAGGTAANATAAGTAAAAAAAAATTTTAATTTTTTCTATGACAGATACGGAATTGAAACCTAGATAAAATTGTTTTCAAATGTTACAAGAATACCAGGTAAAAGTTTGACAATAATTGATCAAAGTAAAAAAATTAAAAAAAAAAGAAATTAAAAAAGTGTCCCAAGGTGAGCCACTCTCCCCTAATTCTAAACTCCTTTTTTTTTCTTCTTTTTTTTTCATTTTACAAATATTTACGTAGTAAATACATATAATTTTTTATCTCTTAATTTTTTAAGATAAATTGATATTGTTCTTATTATAAAGAACGATTAAGTTATTGTTAATTGGCAACCTTATAGTCAGCCATAAAAATATCTAGTTTTTGTTTTTATTTTGACAAAAAGTTAAAAATGTGCGTTGTTATATCTCAGATTGAATAGCGATTAAATTGTTAATCTTAAATGTGTTTTAGGAGAAAATTTGAGCATGGACATAATTCTCAGAGACAGAATATGCATCAAGGATATCAAAACAATCCAAAACCTTTTCCTTCCAATCAGAAAGTTTTTAATGCAGGATTACCTCAACGAAAAATTCCCCGTGATCTAAAAGATGAGTGGTTTGATGTAAGTCAGTTTTTTTTTTTTTAAAAAAAAACATGCTTTGCAATTTTTAAAATATTCAATGCATATAATTTTTTTTCGTATCTTCAATAATTAAAGGTGTCTCTTGAGATTTGGAACCATTATATAAAAACAAGGCAAAGAGAAGATATGTATGTAAAAAAAATGAATCTTCGGAATGCAATGCATCAGGTACTGAGCAGACTTTTTCCAAGTAAGTATTCTGCATTACTTATTGTATTTTTAAAATACATTTATTCAAAACAATATTTATATAAAATTATAGCCTCTTATTATGTATTGTTTAAAAATTGTTAAGATTATGAATCTTCTAAATTCCTTATTGAGTTGCAAGGGACCATCCATTCAGAAATTATGACCATTTTATGATTGCTTTACAAAATTCAAGCTCTAAAAAAAACTGCCTCCTCATAGAATTCTAATTTGTAAAAAAAGTCCCTTTTCAAATTCATAAAAACTATCCCTTCGTGAAGTTTTACGTTATAAAAAATTTTCATAAATTTTTCCACTGCAATTTCTCAGAGAATAGTATGGTTGTAAATTGAACAGGTCAGAACTCACGTTTGGCATTAGTATGTTGTAATAGCATACTAAAAATATCAAATTTTGAAAAATCTTTGGAAAAAGACTGGAAAAAAATGATAAATGACAGCCAAAAGAAATGCCATCCAATGGAATGAAGTTATGAAAAAATCGTCACAAATTTAGTGCATGAGAAGTGATTACATTAATACTAACGCCTGTAATAATATATTAAAAATATCAGAATTTGACAAAACATGTGAAAAGGTGCCGAGAAATGATAAATAACTGCTGAAAATATCGAGCAATGTAAAATTATGAATGGCATCTTAAAAGAATAACTCAAAATGAGAATTCACATTTATTAGCATCATATAAAAAATATTGAAATTTGAAAAACCCAGTATAAGGGCCCAAAAAATGATAAATAACTGCTGAAAAAACTATCGTCGTGAGTGAAAAACGTCAGAAAATGATACATCGAAATCTGAATTCAAACGTCATATTAAAAATTATTTGAAAAGAGCCGAAATAATGATAAATAACTGCTAAAAAATTATCAAATGGCATGGAATTATGATGGAATCGCCATGAGTCGAACAAAATCAAATTTAGCATGTTATAATAATGTATTAAACGTAATGGAATTAATTTTAAAAATCATAAGAAAGCAGTTGAAGAACTATCAGAAGACCACATGGATTTACTAAAAAATAGTGATGTTAAAACTGGATGTTTTTTATTACTTACAAAAAAAATGGACTCAAAAATAAAAACCTCAATCAAAATTTCTTACTTCGTCCATCTGAAAAAAGATTGCAATCTCTCTTACAAGAATTATATGATATTAGAACTTGAAAACAAAGTCATTCATAATAGTGAGAAACATTTGGATGTCTCGATTATAATAAATGCTAATTATTTCAATAAATGATACCTTTACAAATACTCATTTGCATAATATTAAATATGTTGAATTAATTATTTAGAAAGGTAAATTTCTGAAAACAATTACTACATAAAAAGCCATTTAAATTAATTTAAGAGAGCTCAATATTTTTAACAACAATATTTTTATTTGAAACTGACCTTCAGTATTTAAACATAAATACTAATTTTTTTATTTTTTTTTTCAAATGAACAGGAATAGTATTAGGGAAATAAACTAAAGGTGTTCCAAAATTTTTATTGTATTATTTAAAGATACATATCTGTTAGTTGGGTATCAGACCTAAGTTAGCGAAAAGTTTTGCAAAGCTTCGTCAGCACTGCTTCAGTCAGATATTTAGGTTATTTATTTGATAGTGGTAGACTTTTATTTTCATTGTGATAAACTCACAAAAAAGGTAGTAGTAGTAGTAGTTTATATTGTTTACATCGCACTAGAGCTACCCAATGGGATATTGGCAACAATCTGGAAAGCATCCTTGAAGATGATCTAAAGATATGGTATCGTAATTTTGATCCTCTGCAAACAGAATGCCCTCCCTCCACTTGGTAGAGCGGCTTAACGAGTGCAGTGAAACCTGCCAAGTTGGACACCTGCATAAGTTGACCTCAATTATCAAGAACGGAATTTTTCCTATATAATATAAAGAAGCAAAACCTTTGAAACTTGACCACCTGTCTATCTTGTATGTTGACCACTGAAATAAGTCAATTTTGTCTAGGAGTAATATGAAATTCTATTCTAAAGCCCTCATAAGTTGACCAGAAGAGAAAAATTCAGAAAATTTTCTGTCATTTTGCAATGTATGTAAAAATTTCACTTGTTAGGTGAAATAGAGTAAAAAGCTAATCTAAACTCTTTTGAGAGTTGACCATCTGGGAAAACTGTTGGGAGTCAGCTTTTGATCATTTCTTTCATTCATTCATTCATTGAAAAAAGGTGTGTTAGTTGAAAAGTTGCTCTTCCAGTTGCAATCCTGAGCATTTGAATAAATGAAATGAATGCTCTGAAACATGCTAATGAGAAGACACCTCTAACTTTTTCAGAAGCTTTAGACTGTGTTCAAAATATGTGTTATGCATATCATAAACAACCTGATAGTTCTGAAAAAATAATGGATCTATATGTTTGTATTGAAAAACATTGGCCACATGTAAAGTCTAAACAATAACGCCAAACAACAATGAGGGAATATTTTTGTAACATATAGATTTGTAAGTATAGTAATAACAGAATAAATTTTAAAGCGTTCTAATAATTTTGTTTTGTTAAAGTTTTCAAATTACATGTTTTTGTGTTTTGATATTTTAAGAAATTATCTTTATTAAACACTTCACATGCATAACTAACGAAAAAAAAAAAATTTAAAGTTAGTTAAATATTAGAATTATGTATATGTAACAAATTGAAGTTCATTCAGGTTTAAAAAAATTTCTTAAGAATTCATTTGGCTATTTGATAAAATTTTTAAGTCAAGTGAAAAAAAATTTTAAATATGACATGATATAGAAAACAAAAATGTGAACAATGGCCCACCCCCTCTATAAGTTGACCACTAAAACAATGCACCACAAGTGGTCAACTTACAAAAGTTTTACTGTACCAATACTTTAGTCCCTTCGCAGGCTGATCAAAGTTGTCACCGGTTTACTGACTACAGCCAGTGATCCTTAACTTCATTATCTACGGGGAAGATAGTTCTGTCTTACAATCACTCCACTGTGACCCTTAAAAGAAGAGAAAGTTAAAAATATTAAGTTAAACAAACTCACATAACTAACTTTAATTGTAACTATTCATCTCTTAATACTCTACAAACCATCTCCTTAATGTTTTAGTAACTATCCATGTTCTTAAACTTGAGGATCATTTTGGCTTAAAGATTTTTTACCTTGTTAACGGATAAGTGCCTATGAAACATAATAATGGTATTATTATAACATAACTAAATGATTAGTAATGAAAATTGATAGTGATAGTCTTCTCATGTGACTGCTGAATTTTTTAAAGAGAAATTTGATACATTGTGTGCTATTCTTATGTTTTAGATTGTGGGTTAAGGGTAGTTGGCTCATCTGTTAATGGTCTTGGTACAAATACCAGTGATGTTGACATGTGTTTAATACTTTCTACCACAGAGGTGAGAACTCAAAATATTTCATTATTGTTTAATTTAACATTTCTTATTCTAATTACTTGTTATTTTACTATCATTTTTTCAGGTCTAGTTCAACTGGTATTTGCATTGTAATATATTGTCTAATTCTTTTAAATTATATTTTTTAAGCTGCTTTTCACTAATATGTATGAAATTCTTGAGAGAATAAAAGGGATGGCATGTTATATAGAATTTTGATGGCATGTTATATAGAATTTTGATGGCATGTTGTATAGAATATAGATTAAATGAATTTTGAAATTTATGTATCCCATTTTGAAAATTATCTTTCCAAAAAGTTTTTATTTTTTTATCCCTGCACTTATTTCTAAATGTTTTTAAAATATTGAATCTAAATTATTATTTAAAGCATAAACTTAATACTTTTCTATAATTTCAATACCCACAAAAGATTATCTTTAATGGGCAATGTTTTAATCGTGGCTCAACCAAAATCTGACTTGCATCAAAAACTTGCCTACCCTTGTCTGGCACATTGTAAAATGGTGACTACATTTAGAGTTGCTGAATTTTCCAATTAGCCTTTGGCATATGAAATTTAAAAGTACTCAGGCACGCAAAATTATGAAATAGTTGGTCTGTATTCAGCCTTTTTATGTGCAATATTGCTGACATACCTATTAACCTTGTCTCAAACTGACAAAACCACTCAGCAAACAAGCTTGGCCGAAACATTTAGAGTAATACAATTTAATCTTTCAATTTGTTGAATAAGTTCTTTCCAACATTTCATATTATCATAAAGTTTCAATGAACCAAGTGTTACCTAATTTCAATATACCAAGCATTACCTAAATTCAATGATTCTTATTGAAAGTAACACAATGTTAAGTTTTGTATACTTTAAACTTTTAATTACATTAAATGCCATATTGTTAAATTGTCGACTAATATGTATGTGATGTATGATTGGTATTAAAGTATGAAAAAACTATTTTCTTTATTTTTCAAGATTGATCAACAAACGGAAGCCATGCATATTTTAAAATATGCTCAAAATGAGCTACTGGCATGCCGTAAGTATTATTTCGAATAAAAAATGAAATCTATTGTTTTTAATATTGCTTTTGAATATTTAATAGTATAAAAGTCATAATGCAAATAACACTAGTTTATTTTTAAAGTGCATTAGAACAGTTTGTATCAATGTTGTTATACCATTTAATAGTTTGTGCTTAATTTTAAATAGTGATTGAGTGATTTACTTTAGTTTTTAGAACATAATTAAAGTTAAAGAAAACTCCATTTTTTATTTACAAAAATTATTGGTGCACTTTGTTGTTAAAAGTGGCAATAAACTGGAGTAATAATGCTTAACAAGAATGATAATTTATTTATAACTTATTTATTGTATTCCATTTAAAAAATGGAGAAAAAAGCAGGGGGAAAAAATAAAAAATTATTTAAAAAATTATGCAGCTATTGAACAATCAATTAACTTGAAACCAAACAATCAATACCACTGCTTCTAATACTAAGGGGGAAGGAAACATCTTTAACAAATTTAAGACTTAAATATTATAAATTCTCATTCAATTTTATATCATAGTTAACTTAAATGATCAAACTTAACCGGAAAAAATACAAACAAGTAGGAAAATGAGATACAAAAATACATAGGAAATGAAATTGTTAATACTTTCTTTACCCCTGAGTACGAGTATCACTTAAAAGTTTCTATGGATAAGTTTGTATATACTAAAATACTTATTTCCACCAGCATAGCACCTTATTTTTCACTGTTTTAATTAATTTACTCTTGTAGTTCAGAGCATGTGACTTTTTTTCAATTTTGTATGTGTGAACATTATTTTTACGTTTAATATTAAAAAAAAAAAATTTCCACATAATTAGATCTTTATTTTTGTTCATTTAAGAATATTATTAAGGATAATTTATGTTTCAAAAACTATCTAGTGATACCCACTGATGAATGCTTAGCTGAATTCAATAAATACTTCATTTTGTAAATTTTGATATTTAAATATTGTTACAATTTTATGTTTCACTCTTTTTTCTTTTCTTTTTTTTTGTCTTTAAGTTTTCCAATTAGTTTCGTAAATCACCTGATTTCACTTATTTAGTTTATTCGTGCTTAGTTTTCAAATTAATTTTAAAGTTTCCCCCTGTTTCATAAGTACTATAATTTGTAGACATACTCTTATTTTTACATTTTCAAAAAATGAGTTTTTATGTAATTGTTGCTTGTTTTTGTAAAGTTTTGAAATATATTACTTAAGGAGTAACAGCTAATTAATTCATTTTGCATTTTTACTGCAACTAAAAATACCTCTATTGTTATGCAAAAAGTAGCACTGGTTGGAAGTCCCGATCAATTTAGTAATAAAATAAATTTCTATTTAATATTTTTTTTTAAAAACTGTTAGGTATTCAGTTTATTTGTTTCACAAACTTAAAATCTTTTTGGTTTTTACTCAAGATTTCATTTGCCAAATATTTTTAGCCTTTTAAAATGTATTCTATGATTTTTTTTTTTTAATAAAGGAATCTAGATATCTTATGTGCATCTTGAGAATCTTATGTGTATAAATTATTGCAAGAAGTTAATAGTTTTTATGATGTAACACCACTAATTTGGTACTTTTATTTCAGCCTTTGTAAAAAGTACTGATCTGATTACAGCTAAAGTTCCCATTCTGAAAGTTGTGGAAAAATATAAGTAAGTTACCTAGATATCAGTATATTAATTTTTTAATAGCTTAACAGTTGGATATAGTTTAATAGGCATGTTGTTATCTTACTTGCTCTGTATAATACTCTTGTCAGTTTGAAACAGTTGTGAAATGTGAGAACATGATCTATTAACTGATTTAGACTGCCAAATTCACACTGTTAATCACAGTCATTATTAACACTATCAAAGACAAACTAATAACCCTTTTTCTTATTAATTAACTCTGTTAAATTTTTTTAGCAATATTCAAGTGGATTTAAACATCAACAACACAGTGGGTATTGCTAACACACAACTTATTGGGGCATATAGTCAAAGTAAGTAGCTAAGTAATTCTCTTTAGTAACTAAGAAAACAAAATCTCACTCACTCAGTGGCAGTTTTTTTTGTAACAATATTTTTTTTAATTATAACTACTAAGAGTATAATTAGAATAAACAGTTTTCTTTGAATTAACTGATTTTTTACTTCGACTCTTTTCTAAAGAAACTTTAACCTAGTATTTCTCATCTGGCAAATCACTATTTTAGGTTTTCATACTAACTGCATTTAAGCCAGAAGTATAACTTATTACTCATTTAGTAAAAGAATAATAGATTTCGAAATAAACTAAGTTATTTTTTAATAATTGTTAAAACTTATGAACAATGCTATTTTGTAATACATAATTTATTCCCAACTTACTTTAATTAATGCATAATTTACCTTTGTTTAATTCGATGTTTGTGAGAGCAGACTGATTCACAATTTAAATAGGAATGTATAAATGTAGAATTTGAATAAATATTTCTAACCTGATTTTAAAATATTAATTTACAAACTATCCATGTTATTCAGATACACATTTATAGAGCTCAAATTATCTCAAAGCAGTATCAAAATTTATTAATTAGCTTTGAAATTGCATAATGAAATGTATGCGAAAAGAATACCACATTTTTCATTATTAATTATTCTCCCTTCAACCAGTCACAGTTTTGTTTTAGCTATATTTAATATTTTAAAAACTTTTGTAGGATCTGAAATTTTTTTTTTTAATTAACATTTTGTCTTATTCTATATAGTGGACTGGAGGATACCTCCATTAGTTCTTGTGATCAAGAAATGGGCTCAAGATTGTAAGATAAATAATGCCAAGGAAATGACTCTATCTAGTTACTCTCTAGTCCTAATGATTATTCATTACTTACAATGTAAGTATTTTCTAAATGCTGTTTTTTCTTGATTTCTCCTCAATACTAACATTTAACCTAGTTTCATGCAACTTTTTTAGGTGGCTGTGAACCTCCTGTACTTCCATGCTTACAGAAATTGAACTCGGTATGATACTAGTTGTACTTCTTATATTAGCTATATTGTTTAATATTTACTATGTTTCCTTATTTACCCACATTGTCTTTTTCAAATTTCATAATTGAATAATGCTTTGTTGGCTTATTTTTTATGATAATTTAACTGAAAAGTTTTGCATATATATTCAAAAACTAAAAAAAAAGACATTGGGGGATCAATGAAATTATTGTAACTTTTTATATCAAGATTTATATTCCAATGCAATATCAGTAATAGGATACCTCAGCTGCTGTGTGTGAAGCTCATTGTAAAAACAATTTAATTCAATGTTTTTAAAATCTGTGTTTTTACACTTGTTTTTTGTCACATTAAGTCTGTTATAATGGTGAAGTTACATCAATAATTCATTAAAATCCCTTTGAAGATAATGATTCACTGCTTGTATTGGTCCAATTAATGAATGACATTGGTGAGAGAACAAGGGTATATGCCACTTCAATAATTTATATCTCTGAAAATCTGCCCTCATGTTTCAGGCTAATAAATATAAAATGTTTTGAATCATCATTGTTATAAAGGTAGCTAAGTTGAAAACAAGTCGCAATGAAGTTTTCACAAATATTTTACTAATGAAATAAATATTTTTATTTTATTTTAATTCAAATTTAAAATTTTGAGAGCTTTTGAAACTATTCTTATTTTATCTAAATAATTAATGGGAATATACAGAATTCATTACTGTAAATATTCTTCAGTAATCAACAATATTAAAAATGCTTACTAGAATATATGGTATCATATCATATAATATATCTTTAAGATTGTAAATAGTTAAATGTTCTCTAAATCCAGTTCAATGTTATCTCTCTTACTCTTTTTTTTCTGTTAACAAAATATTTATAAAAAATATCTCATATTCACCTTTTTTTTTTTTAAGGGTTTTATTGTGAAATTAATTTTGTTTCATGCAAACATTTGTATTTATGTTAGAATTGTATTGGCTAATAACTTGATATCAAATCTAGATATGACTTATCAAAATATAATTTCTTTTATCAATATTTTTTAGCGGAGATTTGAAACTACTGATTATTGGCGACCAATTTCTTTCGGAGACTGTCTTAACTTTCAAACAAAGAACACACAGTCCCTTGGAAGTCTATTGTATGGTTTCTTCGATTACTACACTGAAAAATTTGAGTAAGTTCCTTTTGATTTATTTGATAAATATGCATGAATTAATGAATAAAAGAATTAACTTCTTATGTATGTATAATTTTTCTTTAGTTTTTCAAAAGATGTCATGTCTGTTCGCTTGGGATGCAAACTACCTAAAGCAGTTGCCATGAATTTTAGATCATTAAAAAATAAAAGAGGCCATTGGAAATTTATCTGTATTGAAGGTATTTTCATATTTTTGCATTATATGGATTTAAGTATGAAAGTTTTAATTTCAATTTGAGAATCTTACGTTTGTTGCTAACACTAAGCAATGTTAGTTATAATAAAATTTTGGGTTATTATTTAGTTAAAAATTAGGCTGGATAGCATTATTTTTAAACTGGATCTTTTTTTAAATTAAATAATTTTAAAGATTTATTAATATTTGGTATGTTTTGAAAATATTAGTATTTTTGATGTTATTTAATATTTTAAATTTTGAAACCCTGCAAATAGTGTGATGATTAATTTTTTTTGAATTTTACTTTTTAAGATTATTAATAACATAATTATATGTACAGTGCTCAAAATAGAAAATGGACCACCCAGAATGACTTGATCTAATGATGGTCTTCACGTTCGAGAACTCAAATCTTAAAGATTTAAGGGGGTGACCTCAAATATGCTAATTAATTAGGTCATACGATATTTTAAGTTACGAAATCAGACACTAAAATGTACTTGGTTCTTGTTGAATAAACATACCTTTTTCCAACGGATTCAAATTTCTAACTTCAAAAATATAAGGGGTATCCACAATCTGGGAAATATGGTCCCCATAGTTTGGTCAGGAGAGCGGTCCAAAGTTCGGACCCCGTTATGTCCATTTATTCGTATTTCGTGATGTATTATTGCGTATTTCGTCATGTCACGCAAACTTTTTGATGAATTTTAAAAAAATTTGCACACAACTAAAAAATTCGTTTATTCAAAGATAATGACATGTAAAATATAACTTTTAGTAAATATTTATTATTTTATTTAAAAATGATCGAAATAATTTTGAATTATATGGTATACAATTTTTTACATCATTGTAAAGAATGTAATTTTACATGGCAAAATATGAATAAAATCTACTGAAAAGTTCCTGAGAAACTATTTGATCAATTTCACTCAAAGTTAATATTTTGCCATTTAAAATTATGTAAAAAATTTTATACCTTTCAATTCAAAATTTTTCAACCATTATTAAATATAATAATAAAAGACAACCAATATTAAAATAGACTGAAAGTAATATTTTGCATGGAATTATCTTTGGGAAATTGAATTTTATTTTTGTGTGCAAACGTTTTTCAATTTGATTAAAAAGTTTTCGAAATATGGTAAAATATCCGAAAAATTAAATTAATGTTAAGGGGTCCAAACTTGGACCACTCACCTGACCAAATTATGGAGATCATAATTCCCAGATTGTGGCAATGTTTATTCAGAGAAAGTACACTTTTGTGTACTTTTTCTGAATACTTTTTATATCTTAGAATGTTGTCTGCACTAATTAATTAGCATATTTGGTGTCACCCTTTCGAACCATTAAGGTTGAGTCCTAGAACTTGAAAATCAGATCATGAGATCAAAAGTTATTCTGGATGGTCCGTTTTGTATTTTGTGCCCTGTACACACATTACATATATTTTTATGCAGTTTATCTACAAGAGAAAAAAAAATTTAATTTTCTGTTTTATTTTAGAAAATTTATTTATTTATAAGAAAATTAAGTAGTAAAATTAATATGTGGTTTAAATATAAAATGTAGCAGTTTAACTGTTTGAGATATTATTGAAGTAAAAGTTTTTATGAAAATTAAAACGTAATAACAGAAAATAAGACAAAAAATACTTAGAATTCTTGAATACTAGCTAAGACTATAAGATCTTTTAACTCGAAAAATCTAATAACATGTTAAAATTCATATGAATTTTGTTAGGATTTATTATATATTATATAGAAGTATTATATAGATATATTACGATATCTCTGTTAAGCAATTGTTCTATTAATTTATCACCAGTTGTCCACACAACTATTTATATTCAACTTTAAAATTATAAGTAAAGCAAAACAACATGATTAACGGTACTAAAGGGAACATACTATAGTTTCAGTTTTACAGATATTTCATTAGTATCTCCATGACCATATAGAGTATGTTCATTTCTATACCTTTATTTGTTCTTTATTCACTTTATTTTGATTTGTTCATAAACGCAATGCATACTTTTTCATTTGGCAGGTTTAAGTGTTTTGTAATATATTTTTTGTACTAGGGTAGAAATTGCGCCCGGTGGCTGAGCGGTAGCGCTTCGCGCTGTCGTGCCACAGGTCCCTGGTTGGATCCTAGAGCCGGGCAAGGTTGACTCAGCCTTTCATCCCTTCAGTGGGTCGATAAATGAGTACCAAGCATTTGAAGTTTGGTTATAAGTTCTTTCTTAGATACCTAATTGTGCCATTTTTAATTTGGTGTAATTACTAAAAAATCATGNAGGTCAAGAAAACTGAGATGGGCACAGTAGGCCTTGGCCCTCTATGGGCTGAGTTTTAGTTTAGGGTAAAAATTAATATTTAAAAAAAGTCATTGGTTTCAAAAATTCTAGGAAATTCTATAAAATGAGTCTGGGAAAATCAGGGATTTTTAGTGTTTGTGTAATTATTATTTTTTGTAAATTCTACGAAATATAAATTGTGTTTATAAGTATAGCTATTGATTCCCCTTGCCTTCTTACAATTTTTATTTTTATTTTCCAGAACCTTTCAATCGTACAAACACAGCATGTGCAGTTTATGATCAAGATTCATTTAACAGGATTATGAATGCATTCAAAAGTACATGGCTTCAGCTAAAAGCTAAGAAAGATTTAGCTTGTGTTCTGGTGTCATAAGAATTTGAGAAAGTTGAGGTTTTTAAGTTACCTCTGATGTGTTCTTTTTTCTAGAAGTTAATCAAGTGCTTTTACATTTCCAAGTTTTGTTTCCCTGATTCCTATGGATTGTCCAATGTTGAAAGACTTAAGGAACTCATATTTGTATATTTTGTAAATGCAGAGATGAAGACATGTAAATACATAACTTAAATAATTTATTTTGTTCTAAAGAATTAATATATTACCATATTTGTGAATGTTTCTTACATCAAATGTAGTTTTATTTTATTTAATTGCTCAGATCAAGATTTTATTTCTCAACTATCTAGCCATAATCTCCAAAGAAAATGTTATAACTGATTGTAGTTTTTGTCTTGTGAAGTTACATCTTGTATATAATATAATGAAATGATACTTTATACTGTTTGTATATTTTATTGTAAGTAGAATTTAGCAATAAAGAAATTATTTAATAAATGACAGTTAAATAATTAATATTTCAGATTTATCTATTATATTCCATAAAATCTAAAAAAAATGATACTACATTGTGGTATGTAGATTAAAACAAAAAACAAGGTGAATTAAACACTTTAATTTGTGCTTTATTCATGTTGTTTTTTACTTTATTCCAGAAAATATTTTTATGATTTTAAATTAAGTTACTGTTAAAACTCTTCTAACAGGCAAAGAGGTGAATGTACAAATTTGTCTTGTCAGAATACATTTTGTTTAAGTAAGAAATTTATAGTATATTTTGTGTTTTAAACATAATGTTCATTTTAAAGTTTAGTTTTGAATGCTGTTTTAATCCATTATTAAACATCTAATTCCCTTAGTTAATTTTTTAAAAAAAATTTTAAGTTGTGATATATCTGGAGAATTCTATGCTTTTCATAAAGTTTACTAATGTGGCATCCAAATGTGTTATTTGAATTCGTATCAAAATATGCATTCTTTTCTTTTGTTTAAAATATATTTTAACTACTTTTTAGTAAAATCAAATTTTTTGTAAAAACTTCAAACTGTGTATTAGTGATAGGTGATATCATAATATTAACCCCTTAATGGTCACATAATTTTGAGGAAAATGGTCACCAAAGTGCCTATTTCTTTATTTAAGAAAATTATATGAAACTAATACAATAAATGTGTATCTTTTTTAATTTTGGGGTTAATTTTTATTGCGGACATCAAGTTTAAAATGAACTATCTCTAAATCACATTGCAAATAGTCTGGTTTTTCGATTCAAAAATAAACAAGATTCTATGTGTGAGAAATAGATTGTTTTAATCTTTTTGGCATGTTACTTTTGAACACTCCAGCCCAGAAATGTCACTGGTTCAAGAAATAAAGGGCAAAGCTTCACCCCCTCATTTTGACTGGAGTTAGAAAAAAGGGGATGTGTTATTTAATGACATATATTTTTCCATTTTACTAATTTAGAATATTTTATGTTGCAAAATATTTTCTTTACCCCAATTGAAAAGAGATTCAAAAATAAGTCATGATATTCACGATAGGTCATTGGAATACTTAAAAACTCAACTTTTGCAATACTATTAAGAAAGTTACATTACCTAAGGATATACATTATTTACTACCTGTAAAAACCCTTACAACTCACTGAGGCGATCTGGTAATTTTATATTTTGATTTGTGTCTTTTTTTCTTTTTTTTTTTTTGACTTGTTGCTATTAAATCCTACATTCAATAGAATTACGATTTGATCGCTCTATCTAGCATTATAATTTTTAACATAATCACTTCTAAAATGGCATGCTTTCACCTCTGAAACTAACCAACTTCATACATACTTAATAAAAAACTAAGACCTTAAATTGTATGAATATTAATTTGCTGAAGCTTATTAATTTCACATCAACTTATGAGCCAATGGAACAAGTACATGATTTTTTTGTCTATTAACATGTTAACTGACAATCGTGCACTGATGTATGAACTGCTGCTAACATGTTAAAAAAAAAAAAATGCTAAAGAAAAAGTAAAACCTGTCATTTTAAACAATCTTTATTTTATTTATTATTTTAATCATGGACACCGAATTATGAATAAATATTTGACAAAGAATTTGTTTATAATTAAATGCACAAAAGAGCACATTTAAGAAATGCTTCCAAGATCCAGTTTTTATTTCTTCATTTGGAAAATACTTTTAAGATAAAAAATTTTATACCATCAAATAATTATCCTAAATTTCATATTAATTCTGTGCGTTTCAAAATCATTTGTTTTAAAAAAAAATTATAAAAAAGCTTTTTTGAATTAAAAAGTTGGATCCTGGTGGCATTTTAAGTGTAAAAAATTGAAATGTTTTCTTTTATTTGTATTTTGCTATCTTTACAGCATAACCCAGTGTTAAAAAAAAAGTTTATATTAAACTATATTTTTATTTAGACTTTTGTTAACAACAAATTGCCATATTTTGGAGTTCAACTAAAATTAAATAAAGCTCAAGTGCACTTCAAATAATAAAGTATAAAGATGTGTAATTTTTTTTTTCATTTTTAATAGCAAAATTTGAATATAGAATAAATAATTGATAAATTATTTAAAAATACTTTAACAATAATTAACTACTTAAATTTTTTTCAGGGCGTATTTTAATCATTTATGTAATAAAATATTAATTATGTATTGAATTTGTTTATCTTATAATTTGCTCGTTAAATTGAATGAATCATGACCCCATGACAACTATTCATAGTGAAAATTATTCTTGATGAACTGGTAAAAAGATTTTTTTGATACAGTTGTTTTAGTTAGTGAAAATATTATTTTTAAAGCCTTATGGTTTAATTAAAATATGTTCATTTAATGACATTTTTCTGTAAGAAAATTTTCTAAAATTGCTATAATTTTTAAAACTAACCATATTTTAATTTATATAAAAGCATTCCCGCAACAAACATTTCATTGCCATGGAGGTTAAGCCCTGACAATTTCAAGACCACCGACATAATTTGATTTATTGAAATTACATACATTTGCTGACTTGTGTGCTCAATATAGGCTTATAAGTCATTGTCAAGTAGAAAATACAGATAGAACAATTCAGAGAAAGACATCACAAAGAATACATCCAGGGTTACGGCGGGATTCGAACCCGCTACCTCCACGCTTAACAGAGCGTTTGGACCGGCGATACCGCTCGGCCAGGGAGGCCCCCACCGACATAACTGCTGCAATTTGGTGGACATTGTTGCGCACATGTCATCTTTACTTCCCAGACAAGCTAGTAACTATCGATATGAAGCTTCAAACCAGCACAGAGGCTCGAACCCCTTCACGATGACAGCTCGGTGCCTTTGACCACTGAGCCAACGCGGCTCTTTAATTGATATAAAAGAAATGTATTCTAAACTTAATTATTTTTTAACGTTGAAAACAGGCATGATTGATCTGCACATTTGTACAGGGTTGCCAACTACTACATTTTTTGTGAAATATTTTACAAAGTCATAGGTAAAACCTAAAGCATTTATAATTTTGCCAACATTTTAAAATCTTCACCAATCTGGAACAAAATGGTGCTTTTAATATAAGGCCTTATCTTATTAATAGAATAGTTTCACTTAAACTCATGTCCATAAATTAAGGTTCAGAAACAAACGTGACTTATTCAGAAAGACCATTTAATAAACAAAATATACAGAATAAAAAAAAGGCATATATATTATATTCAAAAAGTATATATATATGTATATAATTTTTACTCCATAAAGCAATTATGCAAAATATCTTCTTTAAAAACCTGATATTATATCGTTAGTATGATGGTTAATAATTAATATGTCTCCCATACGATGAAATATAATCCGTATAACACGGCATACTAAGTATCAAATTGTCGAGCTGATATTTTGGAAGATTACTCCATTCAGGAAACAATGGCTCTCCGAAGTTCTGGTACACGTGTCAAAGGTGGTTAACAGGCTGAAATTGTTGGCTAAGCATATCCCACACGTGCTCTATCGGATTCAAGTCAGGTGAGACTGCTGGCTATTCCATACGGGTGAATATCCTCAAATTGAAGGTATTCTTTTACGATATTTCCTTTGTGAGGATCGGCGTTGTCGTCCATAAGCACAAATGCAGTCCCTGTGGCACCCCTAAACAAACGTACATTTTGTTTCAGAATAATGTCCCGATAAATATCGTCTGTCATGATTTCGATTTAATATACCGATCTGTTTTGAAGCCCAGTTTATTTCCACCCCGAACGAGCAATCCTGCACCACTATAACGGTGTCGTTCAATGATGTTGGTAACGGGTACCAGGCGTTCTCCATATGAAAGTCCAACGTGAATCAGACTGCAAGCTGAACCGGGACTCGCCAGAAAACGTCACACAAGCCCTCTGTGACGATATTCACACATTCATTACACGTTCTCTACTCCAGGTAAATCGCTGGCGACAGTTATTGTCGTGAACGGAGCACATGTAAGACGAGCCAGCATATACTCCAAAACGTCTCTAGACAGTTTGCCTTAAAACTATGGTACCGTGGCTGAAGATAGCTGACGAGACAGGATGGATGTTGTGCTCCTTCATTTGGCAGTTACTACCGAAACCAAATACCACGCGTCTTCATTCGGAGTTGTAACTCGGAGGCACTGAAACGTCTAACATTTCATCTGGGAATCATTGCCAATACTAGAAGTGACACTTTGAACGATTCCAAGTTCCTTGGATACTTCCATCTGTGTACTGTCTGTACGCCCACATTTGAGACGGCAGATAATTCTTCCATGTAAAAATTCATCCACAACGCTCTCTGTGCCATAACTATTCGTTTACGGGACTGAGCGTTTTGCAGAACGCTTGTGAAAAATTTTACTTCTTTGCCACCATTCCACATACACCCCTTCCTTGCTGTTGTTGTTGTCGCCTGGTGGCTGTCAGTGTCGCCTGGTGGCTTCCTGTAATTTGCTTATTACTTAAGATGTGTATTTCGCTGGAATTTTTAACCTTAAAGTTGAATTTCCGCGTGATTCTAAATTATCCTTAATTTATGGACCTTCTTAATTTACGGCATTACTTTCAAATTTATGCAATTCAATCTTACTTACTTTTTCTATCAAGCGAGATAGAAAAAAACAATTCATTGGACTTAAAGATTTTGCTCAGCAAAGATAAGGAGCCTTCATGCATCGCTCTACATTTTAAAATAAAATCTTCCATGAATCTGGGAGTTCCTTTTTCATCTGGATTAGTTTCAAATTACTGAGCGGGATTAAGCGTAAGCGGGGCCCTAGGCCATTCACATTTTTGTGGCCCTTAGATTAAATTTTTTTTCACGTATATTTTTCATTTATTCAACTATAAAAATATTTATAAATCTTTTCACTTAAGAAAGCATATTTAAAATTAAAATAAATAATAATAAACTAAATTCTCCTTTATTTTGTTAAATTAGAACAAAAATATTATTATGTTTTATTAATATATATTTGAAAAATATTTTTTTTTAAAGGAAAAACATTGTTTTTCTTAATTTTTTAAAATTTATTTTTAAAAAATCCATTTTAAGGGGGGCCCTAGTAATTAGGGGCCCCAGGCCATGGCCTAATGGGTAATCCAGCATTGGTCGTAAACTCATTATCGGGTCGGCTGTTCAAAGCCCGTAATGAAATATTTTAAGATTACGCTTGTTTTGCTCTATAAATCAAGAAAGCGTAAAACAGCAATAAAAACCTATTTATTTAAAAAAATAGGAATTAAAATATTTTACAGGTTCACTCTTTTAAAAGAGGATTTTCTACAGTGACGTCACTGCCTTCCACTAAGTAACTTACATACTCCCAAGAGCGAGTCTTCCGACATTCGTGTCCACACTTTGTTGAAGAGCATTTCTTACATGGAAACCAACACCCCTCACAAGTTCTATCCAAGCAATCACACATATCAATCTTCAACGTTGTATTTCTTTCATTTGGCTTGCCCCTATTTTTAGCCCTAAAAAATTTAAATTCGATAATTTAAAATTCAATTAACATGCAATAATTAAAATGGAGCACTAAAATTCTGTTGACACTAGAATTATCTTTTTAAATAAACTAGATTGGGTTTAATGTGAAATTTGATGGCACATACGGAATAGCCGTTAAATTCTACGGTGCCACATGTTATTACGGACTCAATGTAACGAAATCAAACGGCGTTATAAACTATCTCTGGCAAAAATAAAAGGATAAAATATCAATAAAGATAGTTTGAGATCGTAAAATACGTTTTTAACTGAAAGGGAAAACTTATTAAAAGAAATTTTTAAAAAAAACATCAGTTTTTTTTTTTTTTTTGGTGACTCATGAGCAAAACATTGCATTTGTAGTGTATTGTTTCGCAATGTTAAATCATAAGAAGAAAAACATCACATTCATATTTTCATTCGTAAATTTGAATTAACTTTCATTTTTTAAATCGAAAATAATACTGCTCTGTGTGAGGCACAACTTCAACGTGTTTCCTCATAAACTTGTTTTAACATTGGAGCCAACTTGTGCGATCGTTGAGAAAATTTATATAAATAACGTATAAATCTTAATCTCTGGTGATAATTCTTAAATTGTTTTACCTACCATGGCAAACCAATAATCCAAGCATATTTATCTAATATATTATGCACATATATCTAAATATTGATGCTTTAAAATGAGTTTTATCATAGAGGAAAATGAAGCGTTATATAGAGAGTGATTATAGTTTTAGTTCTACTTTGATATGGTAAAAGGAAAACTACTGGATCAAAGGTTATCGAACTTAATAATAGTTTAACCCTTTTGACACAGAATTTTTATTAAACATATTTTTTATATTAGTATTTTCAATATTTTGTATTAATTTAGGTTCAAATAAGTGAAAAATATCAGACTTAGCATTTTAACTATTTATGGTTAAGAAAGACTGCATGAAACACCGGCGTCTTTTTCTGCGTTAAAGAACAAAATATTCTAAACAATAAATTTTCAAATTTGCATTTTTTGGCAGTTATTTTGATTTAAGAAATACAGTTATTTATCATTGAAATGTCTTTAATTAACAATATCAGTTATTTATAAACTTTTAAATATGAATGTGAAAGAAATTCTTCAAACTACTTTTCTTGGATTTTATTTTAGTATGAATAATTTCGATAATTAAACAGATATTTTCAATATCTATTAGTCAGCTCTTTTTTTTCTTCAAATAAATACCAAAAATAAATTTTTTTGTTTGTAATTAGAGTGCCATAAAAGATATGTAAAAGGTACACTGATATCCCATCAGCTTCAAAGGGTTAAAAGAGGTCATGACAATTTATTTTCGGTCAAAAAAAGTTCAAATCTCACTATATCGGGGTGGAAATGACACTGAATGCAGTATTGTTAAATGAAATAAGATGTGAAGATATCGGAAATGTGTTTAATCGTTTCTGAAACATATTGCAAAGCATGTTTAATGTAACGTCTACCATTTTCCAAAAGCAAGTTAAATTATATTACTGCACACATTCTCAACTGTAGCTCTCAGCACATCAAAAGGAAATGGAATGTCGGTGTATCACATCTTTCAATTCTGCCCAATTGTTTACAGCATTAATACCATAAACAAGGCTTTTGAGATAATCCTATGGTCAAAAAAAGTAACACAGGGGTTGAGGCCCGGTGACCAAGAAGTTATGAAGTTTCGGCTTATAATCCGATCATTCGTGAAATGATGCTTAAGTAACTGGTGACACATGTACCAATGTCATGTGGAGCCCCGCCCCGTCCGACAGACAGATCATAGTGTCTAAAATGCCACGTTGCTGGAGTTTAGGTATGGCGAAACATTGACGCTAAGCTAGTTACAGTCACCGTGTATGCAACAGGTCCAGCTGTCAACTGCTCCCCAGAGAAAAATTGTCCAATTATGAGGCTAGCTGTCATACCACACCAAGCTGTCATTGTCATAACACACTAATCGGTCATACCACACGAAGGAAAATGCAATAGAATTGGGTAGATAACGAGAGAGATTTGTTTGACCCAAATCCTGCAAAATTAAGAATGTTGACATCGTCATTTTGGTAAAATAAGCCTCATCTTTCCACAAAATGTTTCATGGCCAATGTTCGTCCACTTCATTCCAGACAAAGAATTCCATTACAAAAGATTGTCTAGCAACAGTTACGTTGATTTTGTTGTTGTTAATTTACGTCGCACTAGAGCTGCACAATGGGCTATTGGCGACGGTCTGGGAAACATCCCGGAGGATGATCCGAAGACATGCCATCACAATTTTGATCCTCTGCAGAGGGGGTGGCGCCTCCGCTTCAGTAGCCCGACGACCTGCACGCGAAGTCGACCAATACTTTTGAAGAGACGCAAGTTCGTCTGGGTAAAACTTTTAACAGAAACACTCTTTTCCCTAAGCGTCGAAGCAATGTTAATCAGCGATAGGTTTTTTAATCTGGCTCGTTTGCGCTTAAGTTAACATTAATATTCAAAATCTTTTAAATCATAGAACTACAGAGTACTAAACTACGAGTTAAACTCTAACCTGCAGCCAAAAAAAGCTAGTCATCNGATTGCCACAGAAACAGGCTTCCTTCCCTTTTCCAGATGCAACAATGAAGTAAGTTAGATTCTGTTCCTCATTTGATTTAACAGTATTGCATACAGCGCCATTTCCTAACAGGTGGCGAGTTTCTGAACTTTGTTTGGCGAAAAATAAATTTCCGTGATCTTCAAGAGTTAGCTTCGCTGAAACAGCGCCCACTGCATTGTGCAACGCCCCGCGAATTTTCCACACTTCGGGTCGAAAAGCTGACGTTCGGTTTGTTGTATTTAAGTGTTACAAAATATATTTAGAAGTTTTGCAATTATTATATTTTAATATGTAATTTAGGATAATAAAAAAAAAATCTTCGTAATTTTATTCAGTATCGTAAATTTTACGGCAAAGGACTAAGTGACACAGAAACTCATGTTATAGTTTTTTACACTCATACTAAGATTCTCTTCTTTTGTAGTTTGTATTGCAATCGACGCACTTTCTATTTCGGAATATCTCTTTTTGACATACAAAATACATTACGCGCGTTCAAAATATAATATTAGCGATATTTATTTAATATAGATTAAAGGCATTTGGAATATAAGCCAAAATGGCAGTTTGAATCGGATTGGGCTGGTTAATTGCGGAGCACGTACACACAGGCCATCGCGAGGATGCCGGCTAAATACGGTGCTCTAAACGAAAGGGTTAAAGGACTTACTGATCAATTGGTTTTCCAGAAGCAATCTTATTTTCCCGCATCTTTTTAGCTGATCTAGTTCTCAAACTCTGTAACAGATATAAAGTACAATAAAGATTTGACAAATTTCGAAAGTATAATTCATATCCAATAAAAAAAAATATTTAATATATTAGAAAAATATTTATGTTAAATGAATACGTAGAATAAGCACATATATTTATTTAAAACCACAAAAAGAAATAAGCATGTACTGTTATAAAAATTTTGTTTTGAGAAAATGTCCTTAGATTGTCCATCATTTATGTAAATTTTGTTCTTAAAATTATATTTTGTGAAATTTTCATTAATATTTACTTCATGTAAAATTTATAAAAAAATGCTAGTTTAGAAAAAAAAAAACAATATAAAAGATTTAATTGAACTTGGTAATTTCTTTTCTAAATTCAGAATTTATTGAATTAAGCGAAAAATTCAGAGAAACAAAACATTAAAATTAAAAACTAAATAAATGAATTTTTACAAAGGCAAAACCATTCCGTTTTACCATGTAATCCTGAATCTTCATCGCTTAAAAATATTTAATCGCGCAAAAGGCTCTCGAACAAAAAATAGTTAACAAATTTCTGTTTGTCATTTCTTTTTAAGGTTTAGATTAAGAAAAAAGTTGGTTGCATTTATATTTCGGCATTCTATTCTACGGTTTATTTATATGTACAAAACAAATAAATTTTTAAGCACTATCTTATCTAATAAAAAAATTAGAAAAATTCAACAAGGAACCTGCATGATATATATAAATATATTCCTTAAATACCATACTTCATGCCATTTTATGACGATATACACCAATTTCAGTTCAGTGGGTTTACTAATTTTTTCGTAATTATTATTTAAAATCACGCTATTAGCCATGCCCACTAAAACTCAGTTTTTGTATACGACTCATATTACTCTCCGATACAATGAAAGCACTTGCCGCACCCAGTAGAACATTGATAAAAATTCTACAAAATAACTCCAAGCACTTACAACAAATATTGGTTTAACACGTAGCAATAATTTAATATTTAACACATCATATAAAATATTTTTAATGTACCAAAAGGCGAAAAATGACAGGATTTAGGCAAAGTTATCAAACGTTATTAGAATTTAAAAAAAAAAAAAATATTAAAAAGATTTGAACTGTTTGAAACTGAAATACTTTGTTACAAAGATCATTTTACAGTACTTCGTATATTTTAATTTTGTAAGAATGTTTTGCATTTGATTAAGCTTCTCTTCCCTTCTGTGAAGGAATAATTTATTATGCTGAATTAAAATGTTTATGAAATGATCTTCCGGTTATTATCTTTGTGATGCCACAATAGGCATTGCATATTTCCTAACTTTTAAAATATCTATCATTCCTTAAACTTATTTTTTAAACATTCTTAATTGAATTGTAATTAAATTATATAAATCAGTAAATTTTTATTAAAATTTATAAAAAGCAAACATAAAATATTTTATTCTTTTCTTATCGATCAATGAAACGGCTGACTTTATTTCAATACTAATGTAGACTCATCAATTCACTGTCTAGCCTAATCGAAAACAAAAATCCATTTATTACTCTCTATTTATCTATGTCTCCCTCCTTTTTTATGTCTTTAAAAAAAAGAAGAAAAAGAGAGATTTTTTTTTAAAAAAGAAGACAAAATAGTTAGAAAAAGACTGAAAAAAGATAATTAAAAAAAGACAAAAAAAAAGAGATTTTTTAAAGAAAGACAAAAAAGAGATATTTTAAAAAAAAAGACAAGAAAAGAGAGAGATAAGTACAGAGTTATAAATGGATTTTTGTTTTTGATTAGGCGCGACACTGTATTAATGAGTCTACATTAGTACTGAAATGAAAAGTTAGCCGTTACATTGATCGACAAGAAATGAATAAAATATTTTGCTTGCTTTTGATAAATTTTACTAAAAATTAACTAACTGATTTCATTTAATTACAATTCGATTAAGAATGATTACAAAAAATAATTTTAAGAGATTTTAAAAGCTAGGAAATATGTAATGCCTATCGTGGCATTAAAATCTTTTTTTTTTTTTTTTTTTTTCATTCTTTGAAATGAAAGGATTTTATAATTAAAGATTAATTATTTTTATTTTTTATATTTTAGAGTTAAAAATAATTTTAGAGTTGAAAATAATTCATTTTATTTTTGTGTTGTTGGGCGAAAGAAAAAGTTAAAAAGAATTAAAATAAAAAATGAAAGAAGCTTAAAATTGTTTGCATCTCTTCTTATAATAATAGAATGAAATATTTTAGATTTAAATAGTAAAAAAACAAGACATTTTTTGGGAAAATTGTTTTCGTAAGTACTTTTATTTTAAAATCTTATACATTTTCATTTCCTCTGTCTCTGATCAAACCAGTAAGGAATTTTAAATACAATTCATACTTTAATGTATGTTTTTAGTAAAAATAAACCAACATTTATAAAAAAAAGTTAATTTTCATCAAAAGTTATTGAAAATAAAATACAAATTAAGAAAGTAATTTCAAAAATATTTTTTGCATTTATCAATTTATTTTCTAAACCAGCAAATTTCGAAACGAAATTTGCAATTTAACAATACTCAAATTTTAAAAATGATACTTCAGTTTAATTCTCCGAGAAAAAGTAATACTTCATTTACATCACACTTGAAATTCTTTAAACATTCTATAACACACACGCACGCACGCACAAACACACAAAAACAATTTGCTATTAAGTTTTTATAGTCTTCTTTTTTTTTTTGTTTCCTTGTTTTTTTTTTTTTTTTTTTTTTTTTTTTTTTTTTTTTTTTTTTTNGTATGAATTTTATTTTGCGAAATTCTTCTTACAAACATATTTTAGCTAATAATAGCATAAAATTTTAAAACACAACTTTCGTGTCAAGTTTATTACTTTGAATAAATTCAATATTACACATACGAAAAATTATTACAAATAAATAATTATGAATTTTTTTGTAGTTTTTCTGAGGAGGTCTTAAGAATAAAAAAATAACTAAAAATCAATAAAGGGGTTAAGAGTTATTTGCATCTCTAGTAAAAAATTCAAAATTCTAAATATTAAATATTTCCATTTCTCATCTGGAATCAAACAATTAGGTGAAAAATTTCGAAACGGAGTTCTTATTTCTATGCATAGACCAGTTTGCTCACAACACTTTAGAATAACAAAATCGAAATTTTTGCAACAAAACAAATATCAATTCTCTAATCAAGTATCCTTCTCTGTCTGCATTATATCAAAAAGTTAAACACAATTTTGTCGAAAATAAGATTAAAATAAAACTTCGTAAACAATATCACTTCATCCTATGAGAAGTTTTGGTGGCAGCTATAGCCTGGTTGACAGGGTGCTAGACTCACGTTTATGAGAACGGGAGTTCGAATCCAGCCGGCCGAAGACTCCCAGTATAGTAAATGGTGATTGGTGTACGTTAAATCTGTCGGATCACAAAGTCCAATATGTTCCCATAACAAATCAAAACCTCTGGGGGTACTGAATCGGAGATTGATTATTCTCTGGTTCAGGTCAAAATTAGGATCTGTGGATGTATGAATGGGTCCACCCTAGAAACGAATGTGACGTATGGGTGAGGCAGAATTCTTCGCCAAAGATGTCACGACTGGAAAGCAAGAACAATCACGCCCCCCCCCTGCCTAAATGGCCGACGACGACAGGTTTTAGTTTACCCAGGAAAGGGATTCTGATGTCATAAGCAATCCCCGCCTCGTTTCTAGTCTCGTGAAGTCAGCTTCGTTTTAAGCTAATTTTAAGTTCTGATTTTAAAGAATTCAAGTTAATTTTGAAAACACTGATTTGCTTTTCGGGAGTTTTAAGTTATAGACTATTCAAAATAATCAAGATTACCCTACGCATGCAGGTTCCTCATTCTTCGAAAATTTATTAGAAACATGTTTCATTTTATCATTGTCGTTGAGCAGCTGATCTATATCGATGCATCAGATTTGCATCTATCAAGGTTTAACATTGTAGCCTTCTTTTGAACTCAACTCAGCACAGAAGAATCAAGGAGCTCCTGAATCAAGCATCGGGCAAAACTTGACTAGCCTAACCACGCGTTCAATTCAATTTATTCATTAAACCATTAAATTTATTTCAGTTATTTTAAATAGAATGTTTAAAGTGCAACTAAGAAAGAAAAAATATGAAACACCTAAACAAGTAATGTATTGAATTTCCATCTTACCATTAAAGATAAATTAAAGTTTCAAATTCTAATTGTTTTCTTCTGCTAAATAAAGTATCAAATAGAAAACAAATTTTGGCAAGCTTAAAAAAATAAAGCTGCAAACGATCTCTGTAAATTTATCATATTAAATATTGTTGTTAGTTTTAAAATTTTTAACTAATATAATTTCTAAATTGAAAGACTGCATACTCCAAACTCGTATTTGCTTAAGAAATCTGTTAAAATTAGGTTGAGGTTTAACAGAATTCATAAACTATTAGTATTGAATCCTTAATATTCCATGATATATTCGTAAAAAATCCATCAACTGATTTGTAAAAGAAAAAGAAATTATTTCACTGTGCAAACGATTTTGTATAAATGACTTGTATATATGACTTTTGTATATAACTTCACATGAAAGTGTTTGTAAATGAAAAATTACTTTTTACATTCGAAAATAAATAATAAACTAACATTAACATTCAAATACAAGCTATAAAAGAGATACTGATTGTTTATGTATAAATTAACTTTAAGATTTAAACTTATCAGTGTAAAATTAAATTACATACAGAATAAGAATTCTTACCTGGTTATTTTCCATGATGAGGTCTTTATTTTTGTGTGGTTAATTAACAAGTGAATCGATATTACTTAAAAGAAAATCTTGATTTCAAAGACTAGCATTGATAATAGTTAATTGCAACACTATCTTACAAGCAACTGATTTTGAAAGAGAAATTATATGCTCCTCCTGCGCATGCGCTCATTACTATAACTTCAGAAAATAACATCTAGACGCTAATATCAAATTTAAAAGACAGGTCCTAATGTCTGTAACGATATGAAACTTTATTTCTAGTTTTAATAAAGTAGGAATTAAAGCATGCATTTGAAGCGTTATTTTATGTCAGTTGAATGAATTTTAATAGAGCAAATATTTTTAAATGGAATTTGATAGTAATTGTTCATTAAACAATTTAAAAAATGTAAGGAAAAGTAAATGAGAAATTTCTTGTTTAGCTGTTAAATATTTCGGTTGAAGGAAAGAAGACTTTTTGCTGTGTCCTTTAACTTAAATATGCATTTTGAGCTGCGTGCATTTTCTTAAACGCGCATTTTGAGCTGCCTTCGAATGCCAGTGCTGCATGTTGCTTGGCAGGATTCTATCTGTCGCCAACTTAAAAGTTTCAGTTTAAATTTCTCTTTAACAAGCGCTGTTACGCGTTATTTTTTCATATTTTGTTTCAGTTAAACAACAAAAGTCTTGTTAAATTTATAATTACTGACCTCTTTGATTGTTTAGTAGCTTTAATTAGGTAAAAAGGAGCCTTAAACGTGAAAATAGCGAATCTTGAAAGATAGAAGAATTAAATACAGCATTAAAAAGTTGAACTATAAAGTTTAAATATTACGGACATTTTCATAATGACTTAATGAATTATTTATAATTGTTAGTTTAAGTGAAATAACTATTCCACAATTAAAGATTCTTGATGAACCTATAACTTAATTTGACGTCAAATACCATGAATTGACTAATTAAAAAATATAATTTGAATTTTTAATTAATAGGAATGATGGTTTATCGGATGTTTGAAAATTATATTATTTAATTATTTGAATTTTTAATTCCCAATTTTCGATTTTTTTATAATTGACTGAAAGAAATAAGTAAGATAGTTTCTCCTGTATTTATCGTAGTTGAGTAATTTCTGATTTTTATTAGTAAACACTTTTTTATAGTTTTATATACAAGTTGAATCCCAACTAGAAAGTGGATTTTTTTATTTTGATAAAGATGGCACCCAAATATTTTCAGGCATTTTTATTGATTAATTTTATTATTAAAATATCAACTCTAATGTATTAAAATAGTTCCATTCCAGAGAGGAGCATCGTTTGAAAAAATTTTATTTTTAGCTTACTTTAGTCAAATTAATTTATTTTCAACAATATACGAATTCGGTCATAATTCCTTATGTAAATTTGTGCAAGTTATGGGCTTTTCTGTTTTACCATGGGAAATTATATTTTTTAAAATTATGTAAAAGTTTGTATACTTAAAATCTTAAAATATTTTCAGCTATTAATAAACAAAATAATAGAAAATAATAATTAAAAGTTATTTTTTGCATGGAATTAATTTTGGGTACACAGATTTCATAATTTAGTGTTAAAATTTTAACTACTCTCGAGATATGGCAAAATATGCAAAAAGTAAAATTAACAATTAGAGGTCCAAACTTTAGAACGCCCTTCTGAGCAAACTATTGGAACCATATTTTCCAGATTGCTAATTTTGGTTACCTACTATAT
This sequence comes from Parasteatoda tepidariorum, assembly GCF_043381705.1. Lineage (NCBI taxonomy): Eukaryota > Metazoa > Arthropoda > Arachnida > Araneae > Theridiidae > Parasteatoda > Parasteatoda tepidariorum. The sequence continues at coordinate 50,581,865 of NC_092206.1, forward strand.
TTTGGGGATCAGAAATCCGATTCCAATGAAAAGAAAGGCATGTTTATTCAGAGAAACTACATTTCTGTGCCGAATTTCGTAACTTAAAATATCGTATGTACTAATTAATTAGCATCTTTGAAGTTACCGCCTTAAGCCATGTGTCCCAGTGCGTGAAGATCTTTAGATGAAAAGTTATTCAGGGTGATTTTTTTTTTTTTTTTTGAGCGAGCTGTGCATGCTTAGTTGCGTTGCATGCATATACGTACGTATATAAGTAAGTACAATGTGTGCAAACGTACATGCATTATTATTACATAGCGCATGGAATCTATGTACTTTATGTACATACATACAGTGAATCTCCGAACACATAATTTATACGCTTCACGTCTGTATGCATGTAATATGTATGTGCATATCAAATACCTACTTATGCACGTTCAATGTACCTTCGTGTGTGAGCATATATACAGCGTACTTAAGTTTGTATATGTACCTTTAGTGAGAATGATGCATGTTCTGAGAAGGCATTTCTTATCATCAAAGATAAAAAATGACATCTGCTTAAATTAAAAATTAATTTTAAATAAATATAGTTGTAACATTAATATCTTGCACAATTCTAGTAGACAATAGAATTATAGATGATAGGTAAATAAATAAAGAAGGAAAAAGGGAATCAATATACAAAATATGCTATTAGTTTAATTCAGTTCAGTCAGGATATCTACCATGGACAAGAATCTTAAACGGAAATCTCTCTTAGTAGTTCCGTTAATTACCACTTTTAATTTTACAAACTAATTCATAATTTTGGATTCAATTGAGAAATTTTATCGTAATAATTAATGGAATAAAAATCCTACGCATCTCAATTTTTTAGTTCGAGGTCATAACCTTATGTATGCTAATTAACTTATGCAGACGATATTTCAAGTTACGAAACAAGAAGAAGAAAAAAGAAATTTTTCCTGCATAAAATATCCAACTAACCTACGAATTTGCACTTCATAAGCTTTGCGAATGATACTGAGTAAACATGGTATCCAGTAAAAAGAATGGATATTCTTTACACTCTCATTTCGTTAGTTTATTAAAAAATATAATTTAAAAAATTAAAAGAAAGAAAATTTTAGGTTAATAATACCCTTAATTAAACAAGAGTAACAATTGTTGCAGTTTTTAACTCTGAGATTCTATATGAGATAACTTCTTTTGCCGACGATTTTGTCCTTTTTTTTAAATTATTAGTTAAAGTCAGCTTACGCATTCTTATAATTTTTACATTTTATATTTGAAATTTTAAAGTCCGATGAAATGATCCTAGTCCAAAGAATCAAAGTTAAATGGTAACAAGGCCGATTGTTTCGAAAAAAATTAACTACGAAACAATAATCAAATGAATCATTAATATTCTTGTTTCCTTATTACCAGGGCCGGATTTAAGCTTGGCGGGGCCCTAAGCTACTGAAAATGATGGGGCCCTTTTAAGTTCAATTCTATTTCTATACACCTAAAGTAAACTGTCGTATTTTTTATTGCTGAATATNCTTATTACGAAATATTAGATCAAAATTTGTATTCATAATTTCTTCAAAACATGTGTAAAAACTATTATTATAGGTTATTTAAGTAGAAAAATCCTAATGTTTAGAAAACGAACAATTTTTGAGATGATGATTCTAAACATAGCACGGTTTCGGAATCTTTTTACACTTTTTTTTTATTTTAGTAGCTGTTTAACAAAACAAGCCATATCGAACGTTTTTCTAATATAGCAATATTTTTTTGAATTGTGTTAAAGTTTAGAAGTAATATTAACAACTTTTTATGCAAATATTTTAAACTTTTTAAAAGAAAATGGCAACTTTCTTAAAATTAGCGGGAAAGAATGACTTTGAACGTCAAAATAAAATTGTATGTCCATAGTTTTTTGTTCATATAAAAAACAAAGGAAACTGTTCTATTTATTTGCTGTGTACACATACGTATTTACTTTTAAATAAGAAACAATAAAAATAATATAATAAGAAACAATAAAATAAATAAGAAACAATAAAAAAGACAGTCAATAATTTATCTTAATTTTTCAAAAAAAAAAAAAAAAAAAAAAAAAAAAAAANCTTAGTAAATAGTCAGCTGTTCTGCATCGAATAATTTTGATCAGCAGAATATTTTTAATTTTTTAGCAAGATTTAATTCTCAGCTAGCTGGAAATAATTCGAAGTTTTCTTTCAATAAAAACTCGACAATAATTTAAAAAGAAATTTTACTTTAAAGGAAAACGTAAATTTAAGTACTAAAACAATTGATTAGTATATTAATAGAAAAATAATATACGTGTAGATTTTGAGAAATGTTAAAATTGTAAAAGAATGTTGTTTTGAGAAATGTAAAAAGAGTTGGTAAAATAATTCTGAAAAATACGCACGAACAGTTAATTTTAAGATTGAGACGATATATGAGATGTTGAGAAATTTTACGATGCTTTAACATGATGACTACGTATTCGCATAAATAATTATAAAATATATATGGAAGAAATTGATAAACATATTATTCCAAATCTCTTATATATTATTGAAATTGTATAAATTATTGAAAAAACAAACTAAAAAAATAAAATTAAAAAAAAGCTGATGTTTAATTACAATCTAACAGAAATATGCTTTTATAAAACTCAACATTCGTTGAATAAAATGTATTTATTTAATAAACCACTCTGTTATTAACGAAAAAAATATGAATGAAATGTTACTCTACGCACGTGTAAGTCAAGTTCTTCATAAGTTAAACACATTAAAATATTTCTTCATTGTTGATAAATTATTTTTTTTTTTTGAATAATTAATTTTAATTTTTTTCGATTTCTACCAAATAAAAATAATTGAAACTTTAGATTTTGCAGAAGAAAGATACGTAGATTAATATGATATAAAAAATTTACACCTCATAGTTCAAAATGTTTTCACCCACAATTAAATTCAATAATAAATAATTATTAAAAATTATTTTTTGCATGAAATTTTCTTTGGGTAATTAGATTTCACAAGTTTGTGCACTTTTTTTCGAATTGCTTAATTAGTTTGAAAAATTTGACTAAAAACGCAAAAAGTGAAATGAACATCAATGGCTCCGAGCTTCGGATCGCTCTCTTGATCAAACTATGGGACCTTATTTCCCAGATTGCAGCTACCCTCTATATTTCGAAGTTTAAGAATCCAAATAAGTAAAAAAATATTTATATTACACATGGTTATTATGAGAAAGTGTGTTTTTGCGTCCGATTTCGAAACTTAATTAATAGTTAGCACTAAATAATTTGCATATTTGAGGTCACCCCCAAAGATTGACACTTAGTACGTGAAACTCCGATCATTAGAACAAAAGTTATTCAGGGTGATATATTTTTCCTTTCTTTTTTGATCACTGTACATTAATTGTGAAAAAGAAATCTTTTAAATATTTTCATCTGTTAGCAAGGGCTAATCTATAATTAAAATATAATATTTTTATTGTAGATGCTACATGTAAGTTTAAAAAAATAAATTTTAAAGATTCAAACTGAAAAGTAATATCTAGCAAATGAATAAAATTAAAAAAATATAGAAAGATAATCTGCAGTCATAAACACGTGACTTTGTCGAAAGTAGACAATAAAGAAAACCTTTTCCCCCAATCACAGCCACAGAGGACGATTTATGAATATATATTGGTTAATACAAAACTATCATCGAGCTCCTAATTAAATCTTTGAATATATATATGAGAAACTTAACTGACACCACACGAGTACTATATTTTGAAATAAAAATGTTCCTTTTTCTCGAGCTGAAACGTCGAACACGGGTCTCATTATCGTTGTCAAAGAATTATTTTTAACTACTGGCGGGTGAGGAAAAAAATAGCCAGCATCAAAATTATTAGTAACTCTTTCAACTATACCCAAATTTTTCCATTCGTGAATAACAGTTCTATAATCCTCAAGATATAATTTATCTGTAGCACGTAGGCACATCTTTCTATGACGCTTTAAAAATAATTCTTCATTTGTCGGCAATTTCGTTATTGTTGATTTAAATGGCAAATAGAGTTCGTATCTACCGCCTGGAAGAATTTTTATTCTATTTTTAAATTCTTCCAAGACCCTAGAATGTTCTAAACTTTTTTTCTCAGTCTCAAAGGGATCTAGAATAACAATAGATTCCAAAGACCATAAATCACTAATTAACGAGTCTTTCACGTGCAAAGAAATCGAATTCAAAACACTATAATTTTCATTAATATTCGCTGACTCATATTTCCCGTTCGTAAGATATTCAAAAGGCGTCTCAAACAAATATAAATTAGGCTTCAATTCGACTGGTGTATGAGTTAACAAGGGGCCAACGATATTTCCTCCTAATAGCAAACCGATCTCATTAAAGCAAAATTTATTATCGGATAAAACTGTTCCTCTATTTTTTAATTCCCGAATTAATGAGGTATTCATTTTAGGCAAGGAGCGACAATTCTTTTCTTCATCTAAATCACATTCACCTCAAATCATGTAATTCATCTTTAGCCAACNATTTTTCGTTTTTTTCTCCCCAAACAGCCTTGACTCATTTTTATCTTTTGTTTCGCTTTTAAATCTAATTGTTAAGCAATGCTGTCACTGACATAGGAATGCTGAGAAGCTGAATCAATTAAAAGATCGAGTTATTAATTCCTTATTTTTAAATTTTATTTTAACAATTTCTGTTATCAAAAAAATCTTTACATTTTTACAATTATTAGCTAATGTATTAGATTCAACAATTTAATTTTCTTTTTTATCACATTCATCAAAATAATTAGGACACATTAAAGTATGATGATTTTTGTTACATTTCATGCATAAATTTTTTACTTTACAAAATCTAGAAGTGTGTCCCAAACGAAAACACGAGAAGCATGCCCCTTTTCTAAGTAAATCCAGCTGCCTTTTTTTTTTTATTTATATGTAACGGCTATTTTTTTAAAAAAATTTGTTGCTCTTACGATGTACCTAAAAATATTAAGTGTTTTAAAAATATTTCACATGAAAAAGAAGTTCGACTTTGTCATTTCGAACAGCAATTTCAGAGGGTTGAGATTTGTTAAAATAATTTACGTAAAAAAAAAAAGCTTGCGGCAATTTTATAAAATTGTATTAAATATCGTAACTCTTAACAGGATGCATTTTTAGGGAGAAAAAATCCCCAACTATATGCCGTATGTACCCTCTATTGGTTTACAGTTTACACGAACCCGATCAAGATAAAAAAGTTAGTTTTCAGTTAGATGCAAGTTCCAAACAGATACCCATTGGAAAAATAAATGGTACCCGTTGTCTGACCAAGCTTTTAGTAGTAGAATGTGTCGTTAAAATACTAATGTATGAAATTTCTCGATCTAACAAAACAGGATTTTACGTTTCGAAATAATGGTTGGAAAAGAGGTTGATAATATGTATGGACGAATATTTTGTATTAAAGGATAAACAGAAAGAGCGGGTGTCATTATGGCTTCGCATGTTCAATGGAGTAGAAGATTAGTATTTTGCTTGTTTATTTTTATTTAGGCATTTATTTTTTATTCGTGTATTTTTTCTTCTCATCATTAATGGCTTGACAGCCCAGGGTGGACCTTGGCCTTCTCAAGAAGTTTTTTCCGTGCTACTGTTTTCCAGTTTTTAAGACCAAAAGGTCTTTTTTTAGGCCATCTAAAATTCGGCCTGCATCTTTTCCGTGTGCCGACTGGTCTGGTTTTAAAAACTCTTTTAATGCCAGATCTTTTTTCTCTTTTAGTTCTAAAAGAATAAAAAGGTATTTATGCTAGAATTAAAAAAAAAATTCTGTAGTTGTTTGTGATGTAGTAATAAAATTTTAAACTTCATAAGAGATACGAACTAAGGTAGACAACGTTAAAGAGCACAAAAATATTATTAAAAGCAGACAGCTGTTTCGGATGCTCAAAGGGCAACCTTCATCAGTGCAACAGAAAACAATAATCTAATCTAATCTAGGAGGTTGTTCGGGGTGCCTGAGGCCGGAACGGCCCTTTACCCCTTCATCTTGTGATAAGTTCAATGAGGTAGTTCCTTAAGGTGGATAGTAGGATGATGATTCTAAGTAGAAATAAGATGGTAGCTTGACTGAGTTGTCGGCGTCATGGAGTAGTGATGATCACTATGTCTTGTTTTCGGGAAGTAGAGATCGGAGTAATTGGACTAACTCCTCGTTCTGTAGTAGTTCTTGCAGCTCCCGGAAGATCTGCAGGAATCTGTTTGCGGTTTCTTTGGCACTATTGGGCTGTCTCTGCTTCTGCTGTGGTTTTCTCCTTGGCCTGGCACCACAGCCTGAAAAACAGGCAGGGTGATTTCCATCGCAGTTGATGCAGGTAGCAGGAAGGCTTTTAGGCTTGGTGCATTGAAATGTAAAATGGGCTCCCGCACACTTCATACATGCAGGTTCATTTGGACAGTTCTTTTGGGTATGGCCAAACTTTTGGCACCGATAACATTGGACTTCAAATCGACCTCCTCTAAATCGCTCTATATGCACGGTAGTAGAAAGAAGCTGCTTGATGTTGATGCATTCTCTATTCTCAGGGCTGTCTGGTAGTAGGATCAGGAAAAGAGGGAGGAGCTTATATCCTTCGCCACGCCTCTTCTTGAACTGCTCTATTCTGATTGGCCGATGACCGCTAGCTGTGAGTTCTTCTTCCAAGATGGGAATCTTAGAGTCTATTGGGAGTCCTTTAACTAGGAATTTGAGTTTTCTGCAATTCTTTTGAGGAATTTCTATCTGAATCTGATCTGTTGTCTCATCTGAGGATGTGGCTACAGGTTCCGAGATGTTGTTAGTAGTTGAGATGTCCA
>NC_092206.1:50589973-50598674 GCF_043381705.1 Parasteatoda tepidariorum
GAGTCCTTTTCCTCCTTTACCACGTCCAGACATGATGATCAACCTTCGTCAGCAAGAAATTGTAACGAAAATGAGCACCCATTTTTTTGAGCGCAGTATATATTAGTTTAGCCCCGCCCACCTGCTTTCTTATTGGTCGACGACGAGAGTTGGTGGTCCCACCGAGTACATAAGAAAATCGACTTTCCTGCGATTTTCACCTCTCAGTCAAGTCAAGTCAATTGTTTTCTGCACCAAAAATTCGATCATAGGATCTCCCAGAGCAAGGTTGTGTTGTGACCAAGCTCCGGCAACGATGACTTCCATTAGATTCGGCCGCGGCGGGAAGGTGTTCCGACCCAACCGCGTTCCTGCAATTCACGTCGACATAGATGCGATTCGGAAAGAATCGAAAGACTATTTTACTGCCAGATTGCCAAAGATTTTGCATAACTTCGATAAGGAGTTCGCTAACGCAGAAATGCATGCACGCAACATTGATGATGAAATAGAGAGTGCACGAAGCAGAAAATCGACCAACAAAAATTATCTCGAGAACTGCTATAGAGTGAAATTCCACTACGAGGAAATGCTAAGTCTAAAAGCATCCAGAGACAATAAGCCTACTGAGCCTATGTTAACATCCAATTCAGTTAACTGCTCGGAAACACCGGAAAGACAGATGAAGGAGAAAGAGCCAGCAGCCGAGCCTTTAGAACCCTCAGAGCCAATGGAACCTGAAATGACTACAGATCCCACAGCGAACATAGAGCCAACGCTGCCTGAGCCCTCACCCGACATCATTACTGATATTCCCACTGAGCCTGAGACAGAATCACCTGCCCAGGAGATAGAATCAACGAAGGAGGAAAACACCGAGCCTCCAAAAAAGAAGAGAAAGAGGAAAAAGAAAAATTCTCCTACTACTACTACAGAGAGTACGGACATTCCCCCTACTACCAACATCCCAGATCCTGTAGCCTCACCAGTGAAGGAATCCCCACCAGAAACAACTGCAGCCCCGGCAATTGTCGAGACTCCAGCTGAAATTACAGAACCGATGAAAATTCTACAAACCACCCGTAGAAATTTGAAAGCCCTCATCCGAGGACTTAGCTCAGAAGTCGAAATCACAGATCTCGAGAAAGAACTAACAGTTTTTGAGCAACGGCCAATCAGGATAGAGCAGCTTAAGAAGAGGCGTGGCCGGGAACTTAAGCCCCTCCCCCTCTACTTGGTTATACTTCCAGATAGCGAAAATCATCGAAACATCTTCAATATCAAAAGACTGTTTGACACCCCAGTACAGATAGAAAGGTTTCGTGGCGGGCGCCACGAAATACAATGCTACCGATGTCAGAAGTTCGGCCATACACAAAAGTCCTGCACAGCTGAGCCCGCTTGTATGAAGTGTGCCAATGCACATTTCACGTACACTTGTGTAAAACCAATGAGCGAGCCAGCGAAATGTGTAAACAGCCTAAGTGAGCACCCAGCCTGTTTTTCGGGCTGCGGTGCAAGACCCAAAAGAAAATCCAGAGGACACCAAGCCAAGCCTGCAAAAACCTCGGACAAAGCCACCAGATTTCTGCTACTTTTTAAAGAAATGCAGCAACTTCTGAAGGACCAAGATCTCATGAACCTACTACGATCTCTGCTAGCCGACAAGCTGTAGTTGCAGCGATATCCCCTTCATGCTGACTTACACCCAAGACATCCACAGCCCACCTGTGGTTTTACTTTCTAATAACATTACACTAGGCGCCCACGGGCACTATCTCAGTTGAAGGAGTGGAGTGTCCGCTTCGCGGACAGGTACTCCGTGACAGAAATTAGTCTAAGTCTAATTGTTTTCTGCCACCAGGTTGTTTATAACCGAGCTCCTGCTACGATGGCTTCACATAGATTTGGCCGCGGAGGGAAGGCTTTCCGACCCTACCGCGAAACATCCAAGGGTGTTGACCACGATGCACTTAAGACTGAGATGCGAGATAGAGCAAAATCCCTCATGATTGAACCAGATAAATTGGATGACTTAATTCGACTTATGCAAACTTACGCAGATCGCTCCAAAGCTGAACTCGAGAGAGAATTGAAAGAAAAAAGTGTCTATAAAGAGACTTATGTCGCAAGATATAAGGACATGTACTATCTCGAAGCACTCAAAGATATGAAAAGATCACTGTCTACCACTCCAAATGGAAATCCCACACAACCAGTACCACCCAAGCTGAATAACATTGAGATGGATCTCCAAGAGGAAGAGAAAAAGTCCGATAGTCAGACAACAGCCCGGCTGCCACTACTCCTACAGAGGAACCAGAGCCTGAGTTGGAAACTATGGACATTCAGACCACAACAACTGACAACATCGAAAAGCCAATGTCTAATACCATCCCAGAGACTGACTCCACCACTTCAAAACCTTGCAAAAAGAGGAAGAAAAATAAGAAGTGCAGTGTCAACACGGCGACACAGAATTGCACGGAACCAAAATCCGATAGCGAACCCCCTCGCCCGGAGAAAAAGATCGCCTCCACACCCACAGTGGAAGATTCATCAGATCCTATCAGTACTGCAGCCCCGGTTATCATCGAGACACCAGTAGAAGAATGCAAGCCGATAGAAGTTCTACAACCCACCCGTAGAAATTTGAAAGCCCTCGTCCGACATCGAAATCTCCGATCTCGAAAAAGAACTCACAGACTTAGAGCTACGGCCAATCAGAACCGAACAGATGAGGAAGAGGCGTGGCCAAGACTACAAGCTCCTCCCACTCTACCTGCCTATCCTGCCCGATGATCCTAAGCACCGGGAAATCCTCAGAATCAACCGATTGCTGAACACACCAGTCAGAGTGGAAAGATTTCGTGGCGGCCGCCACGAAATTCAATGCTATAGATGTCAAGGCTTCGGCCATACACAGAGCAAATGCACCGACGAGCCGGCGTGTATGAAATGCGCTGGTGCGCACTACACCTACAAATGCACGAAACCCCTGAACGAGCCACCATCATGCGTGAACTGCAAGAAAGACCACCCAGCCTGTTTCACAGGTTGCCCAGCCAGGCCAAAGAGAAAGCCCGCACCCAGGAGGAGACAACAACATCGAACTCCTGCCAACCCAGTGGCCAGATTTACTCACATCGTGAGAGAACTTCAGGAACTCATGAAAGATGCGGAATTAGTTTCCCTGATCCAGTCCCTCCTCCCACCATCCAAGACTTAGATGAGGAGTTACTGCCAATAATGACGACCACAGATCTTTATCTGTGGAACTGCTAATATATTTAAAGCCAATAGTCACCGTCGCCTTAGGGCCCATTTTCGATGAAGAAGTGAGGTGCCCGCATTCGCGGGCAGGTACTTCGTCAAACCACCTATCCAAGTCCAAGTCCAATTGTTTTCTGGAGTTTAGGATCTGCTATATCCGATACTACCAAGAAGCGATCCCGAACGGATTTCTGTTTTTTGTGCAGGTTCCGTGAGAAGCGCTCCAGCTCTGTTGAAGCAGACGTGCAGTTCTGAGAAGATTTTTGGGAATTCCTCTGGTATGGTATTGATCCGCACACAGTGGAAACCTAAAGACTAGTTCTGCCCGGTGTCAACTAAGCTGTGTGTGGATGTTTGTTTTCTTTGTAGTTAAATCAGAGATATCTAGCTTGACTTCCACCTAAATTCAGGTTTAGCCAAGGTTAGTAGACTGTACCCACCTCGTGAGTTAGCAATTTCGAAAGGCCCTTTTTAGGGCCATTAAATCAATACGATGGCTACATCCGAGGCTTCTAAGGACGCGGATATGGATAGCTCTAAAAATAGCGATCGAATTCTCGACAGTAACGAGACCCCCAAACCCGCAAATATTCCAGGGTTAACAATTGTTAAAACAAGCAATAAGAAAAAGCGTAAGCACGGTAAGGCAAAACGATTGCAGCCAAATGCCGATGACCGCGCTAACTCAGAATCAGACTCCCCGTCCGATGATAATCATGAAAAAGAATCTCCTGCTATGGAAAACGCGTTTTCAAATTTTGGCGATATGATACATTACACATTACTTGTATTAAAATATGCGGCTTCTTATGCCGACAACGGCGAGAAGATCGGAGAAAACATAACTCGACTACAATCTTGTTTCAATAATTTCACACAAGAGCGTAAAGCAAATAAATATAATGGCGCTGATGAAACAGAACTATTTAGCGACATTTCAAATTTAACTGCCCAAAAACTAGATGATTTCGCTAAAGACCACCAGGAACTTTTCACGTCTTTTGCATTAGAAAAAGACAACTATATGGATACTGAATTCCCAGATACCCTCAATCAGCATAGTAGGGAAAACAATCTCCCCAGTTCCAAAAGATTTAAGGCTACCCCACCTTCACCTATTTTGACTGCCCAACATCAAATTCAAAATCATCAGACCCAGAAGACGGTTTTACCGTACAACTCAAAAAATCAAAAATCCCCCCCATCATAATCAAAGACAAAAATTTCAATTGGAAGTCATTTAACAACACACTTAAAGAGAAAGAAATAAAAAGCTATACTGGCAAAAACAACGGTGAATATTACACCATAAAAACAGACGACTCAGCTGAACGCTTCAAAATCATAGATGTACTCAAGAATCAAAATGTCGGGCATCACACGTATACCCTACCAGAAGAACGATCATTTAGAGTAGTTATGAAAAAATTGCCCAAAGAATATAGCGAACAGGAAATTACAGATGAACTAATAGCCCAAAACATCCCAGTCATAAATACTGTTCGTATGTACAGAAGAAATAACGGCGACAAAATCTCCATGACCACAGCCATTATCACCCTAAACAAGGATTTAGACACAGCTAAAAACATATACAATGTCAGAGGCCTCTTCAATGTACAAGTGACAATAGAAGAATTCAAAAAGTCAAATAGACCCACGCAGTGCCACAGGTGCCAGGATTATTTTCACGGTCAAAAACTATGTAACCACCCGGCCCGATGTGTCAAGTGCGGCGACAACCACCTCACGGCCGACTGCCCAAAACCCAGAGAAGATAAGCCAAAATGCTGCCACTGTGCAGGGGAACATCCCGCCAATTATAGTAAATGCCCAAAATATGAGGAGATCTTAAATAAAAGAAACAATAGACCGAGATTCAACAATCAAGCTAATAATAATAGAAGATTTAATCAAAATGTAGTTAAGCCAGGACTAAGCTACGCAAATGTTGCTAAAACCACAAATAATCATTCGGTCTTATTAGACCCAAGTCAACTACTTTTACAAGCCATTGAAGCGAGCACGAATCTAACTAAATGCATAAACTTTTTTAAAGACCAAATGACGCTCTCTATGGAAAACACCCAAGGAAACAACCCACAATATTATGCAGAATAAACCCTCATCGCCCCTAACAATAGCACTATGGAATGCAAACAACCTCATGAATAAACTCCCTGAACTACTAGATTTCACAGCCAGATTTACTCCTGATATCATTGCAATCACTGAAGCTCACGCTAAACCCAGTAATAAAATAAATATTCCTAATTATACTACCCACAAAACCGACAGAATTCAACGTACAGGTGGCGGGTGCGCCATTCTTACCCATAAAAAATTTAAAACCTCTATTTACAAGCTAAGCACCAATAACGAGAGAGAGGAAACGTCGATTCTACTACAACTCAATAATAATAAATATATTAAAATTTCTGCTGTCTACAATCCTCCATTTAATGAATTTGATGACAATTCCTTTAAAGACCTCTTCCCCCCCAACATCGATACTATTGCACTGGGTGACTTCAATGCTAAACATTCTATATGGGGATGTAGAAAATAAAATAAAATTGGAAAACAAATTCATGAGCTAATTAAAAAATTTGGACTAACGGTCTATGCACCAGATAAGCCCACTTTTCTACATCGCAGCGGCCTTTACCCCCCAGACATCCTCGATATCATGCTAACAAACATTCCAAAACCTTTTGCTATCGATGTTCTGCATGAATTAAGCAGCGATCACTGGCCGGTATGGATAACAGCATCTCTAGAAACAAACGAAAGTAACAACCTTAGAAAGAAAATTGATTGGACACTGTACCACAACATCCTGCACCTCACAAAAAATAAAGATGATACTAATACCCTTACAAACCCGAACGAAATTGATCATGCAATTGATGACCTCACTAAAACTATTTCGACTGCCCTCCAAGGGGCCACAGAAACCTCATTAACTAATATTAGCAAATACCAACTCCCCAGCCATATCAGAAAAATTATAAAAGAGAAAAACAAGATTAGGAAAAAGTTCCAGCAAAATCTCAATCCCGAACTAAAACGACAATTAAACAAGATGAATAAGGAAATTAAAAAACTATGCAACGAGCACAGAAATAAAGAGTGGGATGACAAACTTAGTAAACTCAACAATTCGGACAATTCAATCTGGAATATGACAAAATCCCTAAGAAAATCACCAATTTCAAATATGCCCTTAAAAGGGCCAGCCGGCCCGGTTTACACCATAGAAGACAAAGCAGACTTATTTGCATCAACAATGGAGAAACAATTTTCAATTAATGAAGAAAACAACGACCCAACCAGCGATAAACTAATTCTAGACAAATACAATGACATTATTAACAAGAGGAACAACCACCCAAGCAACATCGACCCGACCACAGAAGACGAGGTGATCTCTATTATCAAAACCCTCCCCAACAGAAAAGCGCCCGGAGAAGACAGTATTACAAATTCCATGATTAAGAATCTCCCCATAAACAAGATTAGTCAACTAGTAAATATCTTCAACTCCTGCATAAGCACCCTATACTTTCCCAGCAACTGGAAAAACTCAGACACTATACTTTTCGCAAAACCAGGCAAAACAGCATCGAACCCAGAAAATTACCGGCCCATCAGCCTGCTATCTTCTTTATCAAAAATTCTAGAAAAAATCATACAAAAAAGAATGAACAATCATATCCAGAACATTATCCCAAACCAACAATATGGCTTCAGAAAAGACCTATCTACCACTAAACAGCTTATTAACATCCTTGAATTCTTAAGTCAAGCAAAATTTAAACATGAGACAGCATTCCTATTACTATTAGACGTGGCCAAGGCATTTGACCGTGTATGGCACCAGGGCTTAATAGTCAAAATGTCGCAGCTTAATATCCCAATGGATATAATTCTCTTCATAAACTCATACCTCACTGAAAGAAAATTTAGGATCAAAATCAACAACTCATATTCAGATTATAGAGTAATTAGGGCAGGTGTGCCACAGGGCAGCATACTTGGCCCCCTGCTGTATATCATATACACAGCTGACTTCCCAGTTAATAACCAAAACAATACAGAACTCACAGCACTCTATGCTGATGACACCGCCCTGATTACCAAATCAATTGGAAATAAACAAGCAGCAATATATATGCAACATAAAATTTTTGAAATAGAGAAGTGGTGCCAGATTTGGAAAATTAGCTTACACCCAGATAAATCGCAACTATTAATCTTCAATAAAAGAAAAAGTCATCCCCAATATTAAACTTTATAATAAAATAATAAAACCGGTATCACACGCCAAGTAAATTTACCCTGTTCTCTTATTTCTTTCTGTACACAAAATAATTGATCTCACACAATCACAGATTAAACACAACAATTACTTTCTTGGAGGTACGGATCAACCCCCCCGGGGGTCACGGCCAAAAAGAATGTATATTGATAAATAAAGTGAATTGAGTAACCCAGAAACGAGCGGCTTCGCCAGAACGCCTGGGTCAATTCTTTAACAGAGGATAATACTCCATATTTAGCTCAATTTTAATTTCACATCTTTTATTTCCTATTTATTACTGGATCTCGTGATCCCCCAACCCGACTTGTAATTTTGTACATAGATCATTTAACCAAGTTTTATACTATTCTCAATTGTGTATTTTATCGTATATCATTATTTACTTATCCCAGACCTTGTTTATTTTATCGTAATGTAAATATCGCTCGTTATGTATATATTATTTTTATTAATTGTATTTTATTTCATGCCCTTTACGTAATTTTTCACTCATTTTCATTGCAATTTTTCTTATGTTTTCTCAACTTATGATTCGCTGAGGACAGCGACCAATTAGCGACCGCGATTCTTAACCTGGTGCAAGGTACCGCCCCCTCCGAACTCCACCAACATTTCCTGCTCTTTACCCGCCATTATCGATTTCAATTTGCGACGAATCGCTTAATGCCGCTTCGCGGCAGCGCACCGAGATTTGGTTAATTTCTAATGGTTCTAATGGTATTGTTTTCTGTGAGCAGTTTTTCGACCAGACCAGCTGTGGTCGATCTAGACGAACCGGTTTTTGCGAGCAGCATATTTTCTCCCTGCGTACGGCAATGGAGCCTGCGCCGGGAAATACTTCATTTTCGGAGAGCTCGACCGAAGGACAGCCTAAGTGCGGCGGGGGCCAGACCCCCGGGCGGTTAGACAACCCGGTCGATGCTCTTAACAATCCTGCGTTTACCAATCCACTCCAGCCTTTATTAAGGCTCGAAGACGGGAAGATTGGAAACACGACAACGGACATGTCACAGGATTCGGGGCTCTCGGACACCTGTAGGGTACCGACGGGGACGGCTACGCCGAAACCGCACGGGCCCTATGGGAGTCTGCCTGTACCCAACATGGTTAGGACTAACTTGTCCG